>NW_026929423.1:0-37810 GCF_032062105.1 Saccostrea cuccullata | reverse complement strand
GAAACTTTTTTTATTTTAATGATTAGTATCTGTAGTTGTGCGATTTGCATTTAAAATTTTCAAATAATCGATTATTGCCATGGAAACCAGAGGAATGTTAAAATTCTTTAATTTCGATTTTCTCAATAACTACTCAAGCAATCGTTTTGAAACTTTCAATGTTAATTCCTTGCAATGTGTCAAAGTGATTTCTACTTTTAAAATAATTGTAATGAGTCGCTCACAGTTGTCATAGAAACGAAACAGAAAAAAAGGTTAAGATGTACACATGGGTTCTCCGAGGTCTAGGTCAAAGGGTCAAAGTTCTTCGTGTCCAATAAAAGTTCTTTTCACAAGGATTACATATTTGAAATACGAAAGCCCTAGCCCTTACCGTACAAACGTAAGATACTATGTTCAAGACGACCCCCCCCCCATTTTGAAGCGCACTGCCAGGTAGAATACACAGATATAACATATACAACTTACAAGTAACGTTTTAAAAGTTTCATTCATAAAATTGAGTTCTCCTGATGTGATTTGATAGTTTGCCAACATTCATTCTTCTTCTGTCTTGTCTCTAGATTTTATAATTATTTTATTTTAACTATATAAAAAAATATCGATTGTCAGCTGCATTTATTAGCATTTCGCGTTTTCTTGTATATCTATTACTTGTATATTATTCATTTCATTAGATAGTGCAAGTATAAATTAAAAAATTGGTACGTTATTTCCATAGTTTTTATTCATTCATAAATCCTTGGATCCGCTCCTATAGGTGCAAGAAGCCTTGATCACTACTGTAAACAAAACATTCATCTCGCCGAAAATGTTCATGATTCCGCTAAACTGAAAAAGTTTACACATGATTTATCATCTCATAAGAAACATCAGCCCTGTGCAATGCAGAAATGCTCGAATTGAAGGTGGCTTGTCAGATTCGTTTTCCGGCAGAACCTCTAAAAATGAAAGTGAAAGTAGGGAAATTTCACAGTTTTCATTGGCGTTATAATACACAAAATAATTCTTCTGATCTTCTTAATAAATTACATTTGCCAAGCTTTTTTGTTAGGAAAGATACTGCCAGTTAACAAGTATGAGGCTCAGTTCAGTACATCAGCCCAGTTTCTTTTATGCAAGTCTGCAAATTTAGGAACTTGTAATTTTTTCCTGCACTACTTTCTTCTCCTACCGATTCTAAAAAAAATTAGTGGGATGTACCCAATTAAGGTCTTCCGTTTCCAACGAAAAGGACTGATACGACTCGATGGTTGTCCAAGCTTAGCTAATGGACCATTGATTTAGTGATGATAAAAATGAAAGTCTTGTCCAGTACGGGGCGACATATGCTATTGCTTGCAATAGCAGACTTTCTAGTTATTATGTTCCCCAAACGAAGTTGGGGAACATATTGTTTTTACTCTGTTTCTTATTAAGGTCTTCCGTCTTCACGGAAGACCTTATAGTGATTCTATTGTTTCTTATTATTATTCTTATTATTATTATTATTCTTTTTTTTTGACAAAATTTTGTGCAGGCGATTTCTCGAAAACTATTCAGCAATTTTTCATGAAACTTTCAAAAAATATGTGTCATTGTATGAAGTTGTTACATCCGAAGAAAAAATTGGAAAATTCTCTTCTGGTGCCAAGTTATGGACGATTTCCTGATTTTAAAATGCGATTTTGTCGCCCCTTTTTGTCGAAAATGCCTAGGTATATGATATGGAGACTTATTGGAGATCTTAGAGCATGACTTTCTGGTTTGCGGAATCGCATTTTTGTGCGGCGTCACTACTTCCGGTCGTTACGAGATGCGAATTAAAAAAATCCTATTTTCTAATTTTTTTTGTTTTTCAGTATTTTTCATTTATTTTTGGTATGTTAATAGAAACCCTCCTCATAATGCTTACTATATAATTTGTTTGAATGTTGATAAATCTAAACTCTAGATATTAGCATTCAAAAATCTGAAGCGGGTCCAAAATGGCGGCTGTCTCAATCAACGCCGACATTTCGCAATAGGGGTTTACGGAGGCAGCCGATTTGCTTGAACGAAAGTAACATAAGAATAAATGAAATATAAAGGAGTACTTGGACTGTCACGTTGTAGTTACGTTGCTGTTCTGTGTCAAACTAACGTCTTCTATAATTGGTTTTGGCTGGCTTTCAAAGTATAAATGTGCAAATGAAATTCGATACCTAATATCTTTTGTGCATCACGGAAAAACAGATCTTAAATCATACTTATACGTAATACTTTCTCAAAAAAGAATATCAATTAATAGTGTCAGTATATATCTTAACCATTATTTTTCCTATACACATTTGTGTCATAATAAACTAATAAATAATACAAAAATTTTTTTTTAAAGATCGCTTCATGGAGTTTATTTGAGCATTCTTGTCTCAAAGACCTGATTCAAGTTATTGAGCATAAATGATATCTGATTCCTTGACCGTCGTAGGGCGAGTCATGTTCTTCGGCGAAACTTTTCAACCTTTTTCGATTAACTAATAGGGATAGTTCACTTTGGGGATAAACAGGAAATTGAAAAAAAAAATCATAACCGTTTTACCGCTTAAGTGTTACATGCATATATACAATATGGAATTTGTAAAATGTTTTAAATATACTTTCTAAATCTCGATGCTTATGCTATAAGAACGTTCTTTTTTTAATTTCATTGAAGCTATCACACCTATTTAATTGAAAATTCCAAAGAAAAGGCGCAAGATTAACTCGTGGCGTTTGGCGCTAAATTTTGAATAGTGACCCGCCTTTCATAATTTTAAGAGAGAAGCACTGTTTCCTTAATATATTCAAGTAGATGTGAGGTCCCGATAGCGTAATATTTAAAATTTCCTGCTGGCGACTTGGGTTCAATCCCCTTTGTGTGCAAATCTCTTTTTTTTTCTTTTTTTAGCTCGATTTTACGTTTTCTTTCCAGAATCGGACGAAGACCTCTCGTTGCTCGCAACGAGTTTCATTTTTATTATTATTATTATTATTCCTGGGAAAATTTTGTCCGGGAGTGATCTTGTAAACTACACATCCGACTTAGGTAAAACATTTTTAGGGTTAGTAGGCATGTTATGTAGATTTGCGGAACGAAGGTCATTTTGTGCGCACGTGCTTGCAAAAGCGCGCACGTGCAACACGTAAAATGACCAATATAATTGTATAGGCGTAACTTATCTATTTTTTGATGAAATGCTTTGAAACTCATAATATACGGATATATTAGTAGCATAGACAATATGACATGGTCAAAATAGCAAGATCTCACGCGCATGCACGTGCGCTGCACTCTGATTGGCTGAAACTAAAGTCTCAATATCTTTCTTGTTTTTTGACGAAATCCTTTGAAATTTTGAACATAGCCATGCATTAGGATATCCTACAACATGATATATAGCAATTTTCATGAAAACACGTGCATGCACGTGCGCTGCAATCTGATTGGCTGAAACTTTAAATAGCTATAACTCCCTTGGTTTTCAACCAAACAGGATGGGATTTGGAACATAGATATATATAATGGACTTCTACAAGATGGTATCGTCACCATGCACATGCATACACGTGTGTGTACGTGCACTGCAATCTGATTGGCTTAAACTTTTAACAGCTATAACTCCTTTGGTTTTCAACCAAACAGGATGGGATTTGGAACATAGATATATATAATGGACTTCTACAAGAAGGTATGGTCACCATGCACATGCATACATGTGCTTTTACGTGCGCTGCAATATGATTGGCTAAAACTTTAAACAGCTATAACTGCCTTAGTTTTCAACAAAACGGGGTGGGATTTAGAATATAGATAGATGTAATGGACTTCTACAAGAAGGTATGGTCACCATGCTCATGTATGCACGTGCGTGCACGTGAAATGGGTAAAATCAAAGATACACTTGAATGAATTTTTTTTTTATAGTTTTGGATTAAATACTTTAATATTTAGTATATTAAAATATATAGATTGTGTAGACAATATGATATGGTCCTTATGCACATTCATGCATTCACATGCGCACGCGTGCAATGCTAAAATTTGAATGACTTGGTACACTTCTGGGTAAACGTTGTTAAAGTCTCAAATGCATTGAGTTTGTCTTATTTAATGAAGCTTACAGGGAATATGGCACCAAAAGGGAGTTGGGGAGCGTTTGGGGAACATCTGTAACGGTCCCCGTTACAATTAGCACTAGTTAATGTCTTACTACTTCCTTCGGAAGACCTTATTGTTATTCGTCTGTTTTTTATTATTATTATTATTATTATTATTATTCTTTTTTTTTATAGTTAGAGCGATATCTCAGCTGTGCGTGGACGGAAACTTTCAAAAGATTTTTACAGGGATGATGCATCATGAGAAATTCCAGACGTGTTTTTCATTTTTTCGAAATTCACCTCCGTTCGCGATTTTGGGGGATTTTTGTTTTTTTTAAAAGGCAATTTGTCCAGCAGTTTTCTCGAGAACGGCTGTTAAAACATATTGAAAGTGAAAATCACTGAGGTAATAGAACATTGAACTCCAATCTGAACAACGACCTTTATTTTTCGTCTTTTACTCTTTACTTCCGGTCGCAAACGGAAGTGAATTCAAAAATCTCCCATTTTTCAACTTTTTTGTTTTTCGATATTTTTTTTAGGATTTACAGGGTATTATAGTGTGTCTGATGAGAATTAAAAAATATGTGTTTGAATTTCTGATAAAAGACTTGATGCGTGCATATATTGAAAAGATATGAATAGGTGTTGAACAAAAAGTCTTTAAAATCACAAGACTTTTTGATCCAATAAAAAGGGGCACTGTCGGGGGTTTTCATCTTTAACTCTTTAATGACAATATTTTGTGAAACATTACAGAAGCAAGGTATTTTTTTAACTTTGTTATATGTCATTTTTCAATTGCAAATGCCTCTTCTCTTTGACTTTTATAACATGTATAAAATATTTTGCCGATTTTTAAAAGCTTTATTTAAAGATATTTTGAGGTTTACCTGTAATAATCATGATATATGTTTGAGAGACAGAAAATCTTCAAAATCACAAGACCTTTCATTTGATACAAAAAAAAATTCTGAAAATGGGGCATGAGGCAGCTTAGATCTTTCATATGTTAGGACATAAGGGGTGGCAAGGGGCCAAAATCCTATATCTTTGATGCTTTACTTCTCGAAAAGGGGGAGTATTTTTATAAGCCTTATTGAACAAAAGATGTTCAGAATATCGTGATATAAATTAGAAACTTTAAATTTAATGAAGAAAAACTTAATGTCTTCTCTTTTCCAATATCGGAAAAATCATATTGTTTTCGTTCGGTTTCTTTTTTGCCCTATTATTATTATTATTATTTTTTTTCTAACCGATTTTTGTGCAAGCGAGTTCTCGGAAACGGCTAGGTCGTTTTTCACGAAACTTTCAGATCTGATAGATATTGGTCTGAACCTTATTGGAAATTTTTTATAAGTACGTCGTCACTTCCGGTCGTGAGATATGGACGATTTACTGATTTTCAGAGGGTCAGCTTGTCCTGGCAATCACTAAAAAACGAATGAAGATATTGACTTGAAATTTTCGGTGAAGGTAGAGGAAGGATATCTAAATTGCTTTTTTGAGTCTATGTTTTTCTAGCGCAAAAGGCGTTGAAGCTCTCCTGAGCTCATTATTATTATTATTTTTCTGACCATCAAATTTTGTGCACGTGATTTCTCGAAGACTACTGGATGGATTTCCATGAAATTTACAGGAACAATGTGTTGCTATCTGCAATTATTATATCCGGGAGATTTTTTGGAAATATCCTCTCTGGTGCCAAGTTACGGACAATTTTCTGATTATAAATTGACATTTTGTTCGAGGATAATATAAAGAACGGTAAAAGATATCACAGTGAAACTTTCAGGGATTATAGATCGTGATAAGTACTATCCACGACGTGATCTTTTGTACGTCGTCTCTACTTCCTGTCGAAACGACATGCACATGTAAAAAGTCAAATTTTTGCACTTTTTTGTTTTTCAATATTTTCAAATCATATTTGTATGGTTGATAGAAACATTTCTCATAAGGCTGAATATATAATTTGTTTGTAAATTGATGAATTCGAACTCGAGATATTAACATTCAAAAGTCTGAAGCGTGATCTTAATGGCGGCGGTCTCTGTCAATTCCGACATTTCGCAATAGGGGTTTACAGAGGCAGCCGAGCGTTTGCTTGAACGAAAGTAACATAAGGAGCAATGAAATGTGTATGGATACTTGGATTGTCACGTCGTAGGTTCGTTGCAATTCGGTGACAAACTACATGTATAATCCAAGGTCTACTTACAAGTCTTCTTTAATTGGTTTTGGTTGTTTCTCAAAGTATAAATAGAAAAGAATTTATGTGCAAATGAAGTACAATATTTATTTCTTTTGTTTTGCATCACGGTAACACATAGCCTAAATCAAAGTTATAATTAATAGTTTCTGAAGAATATAGTAAGTAAAAAACGTGACCAGTTTTCCCATGCACACTTGTGTCATATTAAATCAATAGAAAGGACAACTGTTACAATAAGAACATGTTTTATTTTTTAAAGATAATTTTTTTGAAAGACCGTTTAATTGACCTATATAAACATTTTATTTTCTCAATGCAAGTTATTGAACATAATGGAATCTTATTTCTTGACCCTCGTAGGACGATCGAGGCATTTTTTCGGTGAAACATACCATCTTTTTCATGAAAGTGTAAGAAATCGGAATAGTCAACTTTCGTGAGTGAAAATTGAAAAATTAACCATTCATAGCTGTTTCACTGCTTTAGTGTTATTTGCCTATATACGATTGATTGATTGTATACTGTTTAACGTCCCTCTCCAGAATATTTCACTGATATTGAGACGGCACCACTGCCGGTGAAGGGCTGCAAATTTGGGCCTATGCTCGGCACTCGGGGCCATTGAGCAGGGAGGGATCTTTATCCTGCCATAGCTGCTGTGACACGGGGCCTCGGTCTATACCGTCTCATCCGAAGGACCATGAACATTCCAAGAGAAATTCGCTAAAATTTACTCGTTGCGTTTGGCGCCAAATTATCAATAGTGACCCTTCTTTCATAATTCCAAGACAGATTAACTTTTGGAGTATTATACGTACATACAAGTGAAGTAAGAGTAGTTCAAATAGCATAATCGATAAGCGTATTGGATTTTCACGCTAGTAACCCGTTTCAATTACCAGTGTGTCCAAAATATGTTTAATCCATTTTCAGCTCGATTTTATGGGTTAATGTTTGGAATCGGACGGAAGACCTACTCGTTGCTTGCAACGAGATCGTTTCTAGTTATTATTATTTTTCTTCTTCCTGGGTACTTTTTTGTCCGGGAGTGATCTTGTAAACTACACATCCGACTTAGGTGAAACCTTTTTAGGGTCAGTAGGCATGTTATGTAGATTTGCGGAACTAAGGTCATTTTGCGCGCACGTGCTTGCAAGAGCGTGCACGTGCAACACGTGAAATGACCGATTTAATTGATATAGGCGTAACTTTTCCCATTTTTGATGAAATGCTTTGAAACTCATAATATAAGGATATATTAGTAGCATAGACAATATGACATGCTCAAAATAGCAAGATCTCACGCGCATGCACGTGCGCGTCGCTCTGATTGGCTGAAACTTTAAATGGCTATAACTCCCTTGATTTTCAACCAAATAGGATGGGATTTAGAACATAGATAGGTATTTGGGGCTCCTACAAGAAGGTATGGTCACCGTGCACATGCATACACGTGCGTGTACGTGTGCTGCAATCTCATTGGCTGAAACTTTAAACAGCTATAACTCCCTTGGTTTTCAACCAAACGGGGTGGGATTTAGAACATAGATAGATGTAATGGACTTTTACAAGAAGGTATGATCACCATGCTCATGTATGCACATGCGTGCACGTGAAATGAGTAAAATCAAAAATACACCTGAATGAGCTTATTTTTTAATACTTTTGGATTTAATACTTTAATATTTAGTATATTGAAATATATAGATTGTGTAGACAAGATGATATGGTCATTACGCACATGCATTCACACGCGCACGCGTGCAATGCTAAAATCTGAATGAACTTGGTACACTTCTGGGTAAACATTGCTTAAGTCTCAAATGCATAGAGTTTGTCTCTTATTTAATGAAGCTTACAGGGGATATGGCACCAAAAGGGAGTTGGGCAGCGTTTGGGGAACATCTGTAACGGTCCCCGTTACAATTAGCACTAGTTTACCATAAGATTTTCCTTTTTTCAAGCGTAAAATTCCTGTAGTATTCGTAGTAACCCATAATGCAATACTCATTCAGCTGATTGGTCAGTTAAAATCATGCTGGTGCCTCATTTGCTAATCTGACGCCAAAAATATAGTCCCGGTTCCCATGCAAAAAATATTTGTCCAAAAGAAATTTTAAGTTATGACTTCAGAAAATTGTATTATAGAGAATACTATGTAAGTTTGAATGAATGTAAAAGAGATCGATTGATTGAAGTACATTTCTACATATATTATCAGCTGATTCCAGGGTGGTGAAAACTGAAACGCAACATAACTTTTCTGTTTACCATGTCAGGGGTTGACGCTAACTTTTAAACCATAGTTGTCAGCAGGGCTAGCCATTTCTAATTTCTACTAGCCATGATCATGTATGCTGGTGGCCGCGTCGCGAAGCGAAGAGGGGGTAGGTGCGGGAGGGGGTTTCCCCCTCCTGCTGATGGGGGTACGGGGGGCCTCCCCTAGGAAATTTTGAAAATAGAGATGCCAAATCCTGCATTCTGGCTGTATTTTGGGTAAAAATTATAACTTATAATGTCACTCTATCATTGTACCTTAGACATTTTTCTATTCGAAGAAGTACACATATATAATCATTTAGGGTATTTCGAATCACCTTTAAATTTTAAAATTTTGACATACAAAAATAATAATTATGATGATAAAACATTTTTGAAAATTGATTTAATAATCATAAGATACATTGTGTGTAATTGATAATTATATTTTTTGCTCTAAGTGAATACTTAGTAAAATTCTTAGTAGCCCTGCAGGGCAAGTTTAAAGGAATGTTTGGTAGCCCGACCTCAATATTCAATTGTCCCGGGCCAGCGGGCTACCGTTAGTGTCGAACCCGGCATGCCTCCACGTGCTAGTCACTTCCTAACCACATTTCCGTGAATAATTTACCCTATCTCGCTGAAGTCTCGCTAACTCTCGCCAGAGCCACTGCCAGAGCTACTCTGAACTTATCGGGTTTTATAATTTGCAGAACACCGAAAAATAAAAGGTTCCGAACACATTAGTAGGGGTGATTTTAGTGCCTATTTTTCCCCTTTTTAAGGTATCTATAATGCATGGGCCCAAATTAAATGGCTGAAAAACTGGAGACCAATAACTGATGCTACATGTCTGATTTATGCCTTGGATTTGCGGTGACATTTTTTGCATTCATAATTTTTTTTCTCTCATCTGTTAATGTAACAGTCATGCCAACTGAATCAGTAACATTGCCAATAAAAGTAATTATTCTGGTTGGTTTTATAGCTGATTTTTTATAGTTCCCAAAAAATCCAAGTTATTCAACCTATATGACCATTGCAATTGAACCCTTAACTTTCTACATTCCTGTAAAGTGTCACCTGCCAAAAGATAGTAAACTATGAATCCTACATTCACATGACTTAATCTTCTTAATGTAGCGCATACAGGTTTCATAAGTTTTGTAAACATGCTAGGAGCACTATATATATATAGATAAACCTTGAAGTAAGGAAGTGAATTAAAACGATTTATTTACCAAGAAAAACTGCAAGATATGTTAATGTTCCAACGCCACAGGTACTGAGTATACAATAATAAACATTCGTAAGATCCACTGATGCCATGAAGCAATTATAGGGGCTATGACCTTCACAGTCCTTTCAAATGTTTTCATCTTACAATGATGGCCAGGTATTTAATGATCTGATTCAACCCTTTTAAATTCAAAATCATTCTCAATTCCAAATTGTGTCTTGGTCTTAGAAAAAAAATGACACAAATCCAACATAGTTAGGATAAGTTTAATAATTTCTATTTCAAAAAAATTTACTAATCTCTTTCTTAATGTATACACATTCTTTCTCGTTAAATTTTATTTGATTAGAAAGGGACGTTTGAAATGGTATAGAGTCATTTTCAAACTCCAAATGACAATGTTGGACAATATCAAAAATGTTTTTATCAGAAAAGATTTTTCCCCAATCAGAAAAAAATTATTTCAATCTTTAAGCTACAAAAATTTGGTTTTTTGACAAACCTGGACGTCTTCCTGTTGTTTTTGCTCCCTCGACGCCCTTTGGTGTTTTTGGGTCACTGAATCCTTGGTCTGTCACCGTTTGGACCGATTTTGAAAAATAGATCTTCCCAGTTTATTTCTCTTAGGGGAACCTATGTTAGACCTTGCTGGATAGGAAAACTGCTTAGTTTGTTTCTGTTGCGACTACTATCACCTATTTTCCTTCACAGTTTTAAGGACATCATCCACAAAAAGATGGTTCAATGTACCTATCATCCTCTATCCCGACCTTCTCTAAATCTGTCATTAACACACGTAGCTAATTCTTAGTTCACAGAAACAAAGCAATCTAGTACCTCTTTGATTTTGAGTTTTTATACCCCACGCAACAAGTTGCGGAAGGTATAACGGTATGTTTTACCCGTCCGTCAGTGTGTGTCAGTCCGTCAGTCCTTTTTTTTGTTTGGTCAGCGCAACTCCTCATAAACTGCAGTACAGAATGTGGTAAACTTTGCAGTTGTTTAGGACATAGTGTTTAGATATGCATATTACCAGGAAATTCCGATTCCATAATTTTTCTTGGAATTTTGGCACTTTTCAACTTATATTTTTGGCCATATCTAATATATATAGATGAGCCGTTTGTCAGCGCAACTCCTCTTAAACCGCTGCACAGAATTTAGCCTAACTTCGTAGGTATTTATTTAGGTCACACCGTGTAGATGAGCATATTACAAGAATATTTGTCTGGAAATTTTGTCACTTTTCCACTTAGATTTTTGGCCATATCTTTAATACATGTATATAGAAGAACAGTTTGTCAGCACAACTCCTCTGAAATTCCTGTTGGGAATTTGACCAAACTTTGTAAATATTTAGTAGTGTGTAGACGTGCATATTTCCAGGACATTCCGATTCTGTAATTTTCTTGGAAATTTGACACTTTTTGCTTGCATTTTTGACTATATCTACTTCTCCTAAACCACTGTACAGAATCTGGTCAAATAGATATTTCGTACACAGTGTGTAGATGTGCAAATTACGAGGAAATTTCGATTCAATTATTTTTTAACCATTCATTACGTGTTGCAATAAAATGTCGAGTTTTGGGGAAGCTTGGGGTTTGTGACGTTCTCACTTTTTCGTTCATTCTCCTGTAGATTCAAATTTATTGTCAGCACCTGACGATGTCGCAAAGTCTGTTAACAGGACTAGTATCAACAGTATGACTCTGTCATGTTTGGAGGCAACATCGTCATTAACAGTGACCGCGTCATTGTTGGAAATCAGGCCAAAATCGCCAAATACGCCGTAATCTTCCGCCATTCTGAAAAGTTCATAAAATAGTTCTGATCCGACCTACAATGACTTTCCTGGACCGACTTCAGAACGATCAGCACGTCCGTGAAAGATGGGTCAGAGCCACTCGGGCCTGGCGATAATTAGATCAGCGAAAATATGACCCTCTTTTTTCGCTGACGAAACTGCTAAATACTGACTCGACACCTTGGCTGGCTTGGTGGATTTACTAGGTTTCTTTCTAGCAGTTCTTTCCATAGTGTTTCCCGTTTTGTCGACAGGTCTTTCTGTAGGAATAACAGCTTCTTTCTCTGGAGATAACATGCCGTTTGCCATAGTTGGAACCACGTTAAAGTAACTTTTCTCAACCGTAAAGAACGGGAAAAAGCAAAAATTCTGCTCAAAGAAACAACTACTGTATACAGGGTTATTTTCGCCCTTTTGAACTTATGAACAGTTTTGCCCCATTTTAAATTCGCCCAGTCATAGTTCTGCTTAAGAAATTATGAGGTGTTATTTGAATTCACCCCGTTTTAAATTCGCCCAATCAAGGAGAGGGCGAAAGGGGCGAAAATAAAACGGGGGCGAAAATTTCCCTGTATACAGTATGTAGGAACCGCGTCCAAAAAAGTAGTTATAGTCTACCAAATCTCGTTTAACAGCAAGAAAGATTGCTAACAACGTTTAAGGAAGAGTTATAATTATGTCGGAATCCAGCACAAATTACAGAACACTGAATCCGCACATGCGCAGTACAATCTCACGTGGTCTCCATCAATATTTACGAATTAGAATTACTATGGTAACTGACTTATGAAGTACGTACTCTGAATATAGTGTACGGACATCACCTTATAACTATTGTAATTCCATAGGAGAACATATGAACTCTGTTGCAACCGTTTCGAAGTTTATTTGCAAAATTCATTAATTTAGAGTAAAAGTATTTTACACCTGTCACATTCGGAAAATGAAATATAGTTTGAATTGTTTTAATTTTTGTATTATTTCTTCATCATGCTCCAAATCAAAGACATTTGGAAGTGCGGTTATTATCGAGACAATTATACCACTTGTCGACGAGCTTTATGGATTCTTTCTCTCTCTCTCTCTCTCTCTCTCTCTCTCTCTCTCTCTCTCTCTCTCTCTCTCTCTCTCTCTCTCTCTCTCTCTCTCTCTCTCTCTCTGTCCTTTGCTATCATGAATATTTGATTTGTAGTCTGTAAGGTCTGTAATTGTTACGTCGGCCAAAAAGTAGCCGTAAAAATATTTATCCCATGTTTATCCCGTGGATATGACTCATTGGATAAATTTTTCATATCCCACACTTAAGTGCAGTTATGACGTCACAATGGTTTTTGCGTTAGCGTTATGAAGTAAAATATTGCATAGTCCCTTCTAAAATCAGTGTAAAACATCAGTTGTGAAATAAACATGGGATAAAAAGAATCTCCCATGATTTGTAATTGGATATGATTTTTATCCAACCAACATCAATTACAAATCATGGGAGATCCTATATTTAAACATTACATATGTATTAAGAGTTAGAGGGCTATTTTATATTTGAATGTGTTCATAATATGACATATGTATAATATTACTAGTGCTCAAACAAAAAATGGAAGCAATAATAATGATTACCATTGGCTGCTGAGAGTCTGATTCATGCGGAAGGTGAATATTTGTTGACATTTCTATTTGCATTACTGCAGTTGACATTCTCATTTGCCTTAAGAAAACGTAAAACATATACCGATTATAAAGGAGAGTAAAACTGTTCAATAAAAATAATAGAAACTGATTTCTAATTCAAACTATTAAAATTAAAATTTACAGAAAATAATCCTAAATTTTTATTATTGAATAATAATAAACAAATACAATTAAAAAGGGCTGGCCGATTTCAAAATATAGATGTCAAGAAAGATCAGTATAAATTGCTATAAATACACTTAATTAATAAACAAGGTGATTAGTCTTCTCACCAATCTGATAAAGGCAGTTGGACAAACCCATGAGAAAACAACTTGTGTGCAGTGTATCTATGCTGTTTTACGGAAAGAAAATCGGGCGGCTGAGCAAAATTTATTTAACAGCATGGAGTATGGCGTGTAAAACGTTGCCTTATTCGATAATCTTGTAATGTATATTCAAAACTTAGTGTGATTTATATTCTAAATCTTGTGATATATATTCAAAATCCTGTGATGCTTTTCCGATAATTTTGTAATATATGTTCAATATTTTGTTATGTAAAGTGTATATTCAAATTCTTGTGAGGTATATTCTATATTTTTGTGATGGATGTGCAATCAACATCTTGAGATGGATGTGTTTATTAAAAATCTTTTGATGTAATTTCTTATAATCTTCTAATGTATTTTAAAAATCGTAGGATGTGTATGCAATAGCTTGTAATGTATGTTCGATAATCTTTTTATGGATGTTCTACAAACTTTAGATGTACGTGCAAGGAAGGATATAAAGATAACGACCAGTAATCAATATCAAAGTCCGTAAACCAATACAAAAAAGGAGCAAAGCAAACAAGAACCTCCAAAACATCGGAGGTGGGATCAGGTGCCATGGAAGAGGGAGCATCCCCTGCCGACCGGTAACACCCGCCGTGTGCTCTTTGTCATGACCGGTAGCAAACGGAGATTAACATCTTTTTCAAGTACAAGAGGCCCACGGGCCTTATAGGTCACCTGAGTATCATGTAACAACTTTCTAACAATTGAAGTTGGTTCTGTTTTAAACCAGAGGCCATAAAATTCACAATTTTGAAAGAGGCACCATTGCTTATCATAATTATAAACTTAGCATGCTTACTCTATTTTATTATTACCCAGAGGTAGATCAGAGTAAAAAAGAGAAAATGCACTTCCACTTTATAAACAGTTGTGCACCCCACCACAAAGGAACCACTGACCCTGGAGCCATGAAATTCACAATTTTGGAAGAGGCACTCTTGCTAATCATAATTACCGGCCGCCAGGAGGCGGTCGGTTATATGATATGAAAGTTTTAAGTTGCCGTGCGTTTCTGCGGAGTTAGAACAATTTGAAAAAAAATATTTAACATTCACGTAATAGCATATTAAGAAAGAAAGTCTGAATGTAAATTAAAAACGCATAATAATCATTAAATTAAAATTTTATGAATAATGGGTTAAATGTTTCATCCAATCCTGATTGACAAACTCCGACGTAACTGAAGTGCGGAGAAATAAGCACACATGTTGGGCATAGTCTAAAACAAGGACCGCGTTATATGATTGTCTAAAAATTTTTACTTTCTCTACTTCAACAGGATTTGTTGTATATATAATATTTATCTACTTAGTTAGTTTATTTAATACTCAGGAGCAGAGAAGAAGATTTTCAAAGAAATAATGCATTTTCACTATATAATCTATAAAGCCCCGCCCTAGCACTAGAACCCCTGACCCTGGGGCCATGAATTTCACAATTGTTGAATAGGCACTTTTGCTCATCATAACTTTGTACTTAGTTAGTTTATTTAATATTCAGGAGCAGAGAAGAAGATTTTCAAACAATTAATGCATTTTTACTATATAATCAATACAGCCCTGTCCTAGCACTAGAACACCTGACCCTGAGGCCTTGAATTTCACAATTTTGGTAGAGGACTCAATGGTCATCATAACTCTGTACTTAGTCAGTTTATTTAATACCCAGGAGCAGAGAAGAAGATTTTCAAAGAAAAAATGCATTTTCACTATATAATCAATAGAGCCCCGCCCTAACACCAGAACCTCTGACCCTGGGGCCATAAAATTCACAATTTTGGAAGAGGCACTCTTGTTCATCATAACTATGTACTTAGTTAGTTTATTTAATACCCAGGAGCAGAGAAGAAGATTTTCAAAGAAATAATGCATTTTCATTATATAATCAATAGAGCCCCGCCCTAACACCAGAACCTCTGACCCTGGGGCCATAAAATTCACAATTTTGGAAGAGGCACTCTTGTTCATCATAACTATGTACTTAGTTAGTTTATTTAATAATCAGGAGCTGAGAATATTATTTTCAAAGAATTAATGCATTTTTACTATATATTCTATATAGCCCCGCCCTAGCAATAGAACCCCTGACCCTAGGGCCATGAATTTCACATTTTTTGTAGAGGCACTCTTGCTCATCATAGCTATGTACTTAGTTAGTTTATTTAATACCCAGGAGCAGAGAAGAAGATTTTCAAAGATTTGATGTATTGTCACTATATAATCTATAAAGCCCCGCCCTAGCACTAGAACCCCTGACCCCGGGGCCATGAATTTCACAATTTTTGTAGAGGACTCAATGGCTATTACAATCATGCTAACAGTTTGCCTGCTTGATGTCCAGGAGTAAAGAAGAAGATTTTTAAAGATTTCATTAATTTTAGTGGTTTTGGCCCCACCTCTCAGGCCCCAGGGGGACAGGGACCATGAAATTCACAATTTTTGTTCCCCTTTACCCATAGATGCTGTATACCAAATTTGGTTGAAATTGGTTGAGTGGTTTCAGAGAAGAAGCTGAAAATGTTCAAATGTTAACACACGACGGACGACGACGGACGAAAACGGATAGCATCAGGTCACCTGAGTGACTCAGGTGACCTAAAAATATCCAAATATGAAACAGATGTGCCAGAATCTGTAGTATCTTTTGCTATCATCTTTAATTGACAAAACGTCGTTGATATACTGTAGAAGTACTTTTTTCCACGGGGTCATAATTCCGCGAAATCTCAATGTCTGTTTAATCCGCGTGTAGGAAATAACGCGGATTTCCTAGACTGCCACTATATGCCTTACATTTATATTAAGAACGCGTGGACAAATTTTCGCGGAAAATTTGTGGCCGCGTACATAGCGTAAATTAACACCACGCGGAAAAAAGTACTTCTACAGTATCTAAATGTCGAGTTGAAGGCCACAACAAGTGTTTTTTTTTCTTTTCACGCATAACATACAAAAATAGGTATTCTTGAAACGGAGTCCAATTGCAACCCATGGGTTTCCAATAAATTGTTTCAAGATCTGGACTAAAAGAAAAAACGCAAGGATATGGTCAATCAGAAACTCAAGCATCGTTTTGATGTCAACTTCAGAGTACTTATGTGTGCAATCAGAATGTGTTTTAAAAATATGATTTAAAGTTGCAAATGACTAATGACCAGTATGTAGATTTACGAGTTCCATTTTTATTGAAAAAGAAGATATCAGTGATATCAAAAAGCCTGGACTTTAATTTATTGTTGGGAGCGGTTGTGTATAAAGTTGAAAAGATTTTGCTATTGAATTTGGTAAAATCTTGTGATTTAAAATTCACGAAAAAGATCCTTGGAATTTTGAGTATCCACATTTGATTCACATGATATATATTGTTATGTATGTTCAAAATCTTATGATGTATCTTACGATAATCTTGTAATGTATGATCAAAATCTTGTGATGAATATGCAAAATCTTGTGATGTTTGTTTTATAATCTCGTGATATATTTTCAAAGTTTTGTGATGTATGTTCTATAATCTTATGTATATTCCATAAATCTTGTAAAGTATATGCAAGTAATTCAGTGTGGGTAATATTCGATTTATATCGATAACCTTTGTAAGGACAATGGACTTTTTTCTTAGGTCTACAAAGTGAAAGTAGAACTAGATCAGAACGCTGTGAAAAAGAGTATGCACGGATCTAGAGGGGGGGGGGGTCCTGCCCCCCCCCCCCCCCCCCTGGAATTTACCAGCTTAAAAAATGTATATACTAAAACAAGAAAATAGTTACCATGGACCCCCCTTGGAAAACGCAGACCCCCCCCCCCCCCCTGGTAAACGCTAATATGTGTGAAATGGGTATGACAAGTGAAAGATTAATAGAAGTCACCACTATACCCCCCACCACCACCACCACCAAATAGGTTTTTGCCGTTTGAGCGAGTTTACGTGTTTGTTTTTATTTTTTTGTTTTTGCTTGTCAAGAAATTTATGGATTGAATTTTTTTTTTCACTGCGGTGGACCCCCCCCCCCCCCCTGGAAAAAATTTCTGGATCCGCGCCTGAAGAGAGTTGATGATTTGAGGACTTAACTCTATTTATTAAAATTATATCTTCCTCAATATATATGCATACATAATCCTTATCTTATGTCTCTTTTCTTTGTATCAAAGTTCAATTAATCTACGTACTATGTATCACCCTGCTACTTTCGTTATTTCCATTACTTTACTAGAACACTATTGCGTCATATTACCCAGGATGTAATTTTTGCACATGCATCATCAAGTTTATTATACCCCCGCTTGCAAAGCGGGAGGGTATATAGTAATCGTTATGTCCGTCCATCTGTCTGTACATCCATCTACGCTTTTATCCGCAACTCCTTTCATACCGCTAAATGAAATTTGATGAAACTTTCACAGTCTTTATTATGTTCCCCAAACGAAGTTGGGGAACATATTGTTTTTACTCTGTTTCTTATTATGTTCCCCAAACGGAGTTTGGGAACATATTGTTTTTACTCGGTTTCTTATTATTATTATTATTATTCTTTTTTTTCTTCTTTGTTCTCCGGTACTTTTTTGTCCGCGAGTGTTCTCAGAAACTGTTCACCCAACTAAGCTAAAACCTTTTGAGGGTTAATAGGTGTGTAGTGTAGGTGTGCGGAACGAAGGTCATTTTGCGCGCATACGCATGCACGTGCGTGCGCGTGATATGAGTGAAATGACCGATATACTTAATATAGCTATAACTTTTACATTTTTTGATTGAATGATTTGAAACTCATTATATAAAGAAATAATAATAGTGTAGATAATATGACACTGTCAAATTAGCACGAACTTACGCGCATGCACGTGCGCTTTGTTCTGATTGGCTGAAACAAAAATCTCAATATCTTTTCTGTTTTTTGACGAAATGCTATGAAATTTAAAATATAGGCATACTTTAGGACGTTCTACAATATGATATATAACAATTGTCATGAAAACACGCGCATGCACGTGCGCTGCAATCTGATTGGCTTAAACTTTAAATGGCTATAACTCCCTTGTTTTTCACCCAAACAGAATGGGATTTAGAACATAGACAGATATAATGAACTCCTACAAGAAGGTATGGTCGTCATGCACATACATGCACGTACGTGCACGTGCGCTTCGTTCTGATTGGCTGAAACAAAAATCTCAATATTTTTTTTTGTTTTTTGACGAAATGCTATGAAATTTAAAATATATACATACTTTAGGATGTACTACAATATGATATATAACAATTGTCGTGAAAACACGCGCATGCACGTGTGCTGCAATCTTATTGGCTAAAACTGTAAATGGCTATAACTCCCTTGTTTTTCAACCAAACTGGATGGGATTTAGAACATAGACAGACATGATAGACTCCTGCAAGATGGTATAGTCCTCATGCACGTGCGTGCACGTGAAATGAGTAATATTAAAAATACGCTTAAATGAGTGTATTTTGTAATACTTCTGGATTAATTGATTTGATATTAAGTATATTAAAATATATTAATAGTGTAGACAAGATGATATGGTTATTACGCACATGCATTCGGATGAGCACGCGTGCAATGCTAAGATTTAAATATATTTTGTATTCTTCTGGGAAAACGTTGTTTAAGTCTAAATTGCATAAAGTGTGTCTTATTTAATAGCGCTTACAGGTAATGTGGCACCAAAAAGGAATTGGGGAGCGTTTGGGGAACATCTGTAACGGTTCCCGTTACAATTAGCCCTAGTTATTATTATGTTCCCCAAACGAAGTTGGGGAACATATTGTTTTTACTCTGTTTCTTCTTATTATTATTTTTCTTCTTCTTCTTCTTCTTCTTCCTGGGTACTTTTTTGTCCGGGAGTGATCTTGTAAACTACACATCCGACTTAGGTAAAACCTTTTTAGGGTCAGTAGGCATGTTATGTAGATTTGCGGAATGAAGGTCATTTTGCACGCACGTGCTTGCAAGAGCGTGCACGTGCAACGCGTGAAATGACCAATATAATAGATATAGCCATAACTTTTCTATTTTTGGATGAAATGCTTTGAAACTCATAATCTGATGATATATTAGTAGTATAGACAATATGATATGGTCAAAATAGCAAGATCTCACGCGCATGCACGTGCGCTTCGCTCTGATTGGCTGATACTAAATTCTCAATATCTTTCTTGTTTTTTGACGAAATCCTTTGAAATTTTGAACATAGCCATGCATTATGATATCCTACAACATGAAATAAAGCAATTATCATGAAAACACGTGCATGCACGTGCGCTGCAATCTGATTGGCTGAAACTTTAAACAGCGATAACTCCCTTGGTTTTCAACCAAACAGGATGGGATTTGGAACATAGATAGATATAATGGACTTCTACAAGTAGGTATGGTCAACATGCACATGCATACACGTACGTGTACGTGCGCTGCAATCTGATTGGCTCAAACTTTAAACAGCTATAACCCCCTTGGTTTTCAACCAAACGGGGTGGAATTTAGAACATAGATAGATGTAATGGACTTCTACAAGAAGGTATGGTCACCATGCTCATGTATGCAAGTGCGTGCACGTGATATGAGTAAAATCAAAAATACACTTGAATGAGCGTATTTTTTTAAATAATTTTGGATTAAATACTTTAATATTCAGTGTATTAAAATATACAGATTGTGTAGACAAGATGATATGGTCATGACGCACATGCATTCACATGCCCACGCGTGCAATGCTAAAATTTGAATGAACTTGGTTCACTTCTGGGTAAATCTTGTTAAAATTTCAAATGCATAGAGTTTGTCCTATTTAATGAAGCTTACAGGGAATATGGCACCAACAGGGAGTTGGGGAGCGTTTGGGGAACATCTGTAACGGTCCCCGTTACAATTAGCACTAGTTATTATTATTTTTCTTCTCGGGAAAATTTTGTCCGCGAATGATCTTGTAAAGTACACATCCGATTAAGGGGAAACCTTTTTAGGGTAAGTAGGCATGTTATGTAGATTTGCGGAACGAAGGTCATTTTGCGCGCACGTGCTTGCAAGAGCGCGCACTTGCAACACGTGAAATGACCAATATGTTTGAAATTGCCGTAACTTTTACATTTTTCGATGTAATGCTTTGATATTTAGAATATATAGACATATTATAAATGTAGATAAGATGACGTTGTCAACATGCAGTTTTGTGTGCACGTGCTTGCAAGAGCGCGCACGAGCAACACGTGAAATGACCGATTTAACTGATATAGGCGTAAATTTTTACCTTTTTAATGAAATGCTTTGAGACTCATAATATAAGGACATAGTAGTAGCATAGACAATATGACATGGTCAAAATAGCAAGATCTCACGCGCATGCACGTGCGTTTCGGTCTGATTGGCTGAAACTAAAGTCTCAATATCTTTCTTGTTTTTTGATGAAATCTTTTGAAATTTTGTACATAGCCATGAATTAGGATATCCTACAACATGATATATAACAATTTTCATGAAAACACGTGCATGCACGTGCGCTGCAATCTGATTGGCTGAAACATTAAATAGCTATAACTCCCTTGGTTTTCAATCAAACAGGATGGGATTTGGAACATAGATAGATATAATAGACTTCTAAAAGAGGGTATGGTCACCATGCACATCCATACACGTGCGTGTACGTGCGCTGCAATCTGATTGGCTGAAACTTTAAATAGCTATAACTCCCTTAGTTTTCAACCAAACAGGATGTGATTTGGAACATAGATAGATATAATGGACTTCTACAAGAAGGTATGGTCACCATGCACATCCATACACGTGCGTGAACGTACGCTGCAATCTGATTGGCTGAAATTTTAATCAGCTATAACTCCCTTGGTTTTCAACCAAACGGAGTGGGATTTAGAACATAGATAGATGTAATGAACTTCTACAAGAAGGTATGCTACCATGCTCATGTATGCACGTGCGTGCACGTGAAATGATTAAAATCAAAAATACACTTGAATGAGCGTATGTTTTAATACTTTTAGATTAAATACTTTAATATATAGTATATTAAAGTATATAGATTGTGTAGACAAGCTGATATGGTCATGACGCACATGCATTCATATGCGCACGATTGCAATGCTAAAATTTGAATGAACTTGGTACCCTTCTGGGTAAACGTTGTTAAAGTCTCAAATGCATAGAGTTTGTCTTATTTAATGAAGCTTACAGGGAATATGGCACCAAAAGGGAGATGGGGAGCGTTTGGGGAACATCTGTAACGGTCCCCGTTACAATTAGCACTAGTTACATATTTCTATTGTACACCCTCTTTTTTACTTTTTGGTCCGACACATATTTTTGGTTTCCCACAGCAAAACATGAACACTGCCAATATATTCATGAGGGAGGCGGGAGGGGGGGGGGGTATCACGTAGTGAGCTCACTGTTCACAGTACCTCAGGTTGAATATACATCACAAGATTATAAAACATTCATCACAAGATTTTGAACATACTTCACAAGATTTTGAATGTACATCACAAGATTATCGAATAAAACAATGTTTTACACGCCATAATGGAGTATTCTCTATTAACAGGTCATATTAGGTGAACATGTGAATTAAATATTTCACAACATAGAGCATTTTCTATTTTTGAGGGTATAATCTATTCCTTCGTAAAAAGTTGCAATGCATTGGGAAGTTTTTTATACACGAAAATGTCAAGTTTGTTCACGGTAAAAATGTTGAAAATACTTTATTTTACAAACTTTTCAATCTATATTTTTTATTTCAAAAAATATTTTTTGCCAAAATATCTTTTTTGATGGAAAAAAAAAACACGTGACTGTTCTTCTATTCCTTTGAAATGTGTTTTGGTGTTAGCGAGAATGCTGTTTTCTGATTGAATAGAAAAATATTGACGTATGTTTGAGGTATATTAATAACAATTTTCAATTATCGATACTGACTACCATATTTGGAAATATTCCAGTGTTCATGTAGAAGTACGTACGCCATATTTTCCACCAGGTGTTCATCAATCTTTGCTGGTCTAACTAATGCTGTTTATGCCGTTCGTTGTAACAAGCATCTAAAAAATGAGACAAATCAAACATTATGAATGTTTTTCATTTTGTTTTCTTCAAGTCGTAATGATTTTATCTTATTAGGGTCTTCCGTCTCCAATGGAAGACCCTTCTATTATTCTATTGTTTTTTTCCACTTTTATTTTTTTCTTTACAAATTTTGTGCAGCAGATTTCTCAGAGATGGCTCGACCGATTTAATTTCGAAGAAGGTATATCTTTATCTAAACCTTATACTTTTTTTTTCATTTTTTTGAAATTTACTTCCGGTCGGAAGTTATCGCCCTTTGATCGAAATTTAGATTACCTCCATGTCTGTGATGGAAATCAAAAACGGCTTAAGCTAGAGCGCTGAAATTTTCAGTGATGGTAGAGGACATATTGCCATGTTGCAACATGGTCAGGATATTTCTCGGAAGTGCCTAGTATAGAAGCGCGGTAGGGGTAAAAATTTAGGACACGAATGTTGACTGATTTTTTGAGACATTTTGCATCATATCCTTTGAAGTATAATTATTTTGTTAAAACATATTGAGGAATATTTGTGCAGAATGACAAGATCTTTAATATGATATCAAGCAAAAAGTGCTGACTGATCACATTAAGGACCGAGAGGGGCCAAAAGTCTTTATTGATAACTATTTAACAGTCAATATTTTGTTATACCCGCACTTTCTAAAGAAAGTTCGGGTATATTGTTGTTACTCATGTCCGTCCGTCCGTCCGTCCGTCTGTCACACTTTTCTTCCCTGAACTCCTCCTACATTTTACACAGTAGCTTAAACATCTTTTGGGAGATGGTTGGTGGGGTCATGTAGATGTGCAGTAAGGTTTTGGAATTTTGATTTTGCCCCGGGGGGTCAAATGGGGGTCGAAAAATGACGTTTTTTATGCAAAAAGCCCCGTCTTCCCTGAACTCCTTCTACATTTTACTCAGCAGCCTAACCAGCTTTTGGGAGATGGTTGGTGGGGTCATGTAGATGTGCAGTAAGCTTTCGGAATTTTGATTTTGCCCCAGGGGGTCAAATGGGGGTCGAAAAATGACGTTTTTTAAGCAAAAAGCTCCGTCTTCCCTGAACTCCTCTTACATTTTATTCAGCAGCCTAATCATCTTTTGGAAGATGGTTGGTGGGGTCATGTAGATGTGCAGTAAGGTTTTGGAATTTTGATTTTGCCCCGGGGGTCAAATGGGGGTCGAAAAATGATGTTTTTTATGCAAAAAGCCCCGTCTTCCCTGAACTCCTCTTACATTTTACTCGGGAGCCTAATCATCTTTTGGGAGATGGTTGGTGGTGTCATGTAGATGTGCAGTAAGGTTTCGGAATTTTGATTTTGCCCTGGGGGGTCAAATGGGTGTCGAAAAATGACATTTTTAATGCAAAAAGACCCTTCTTCCCTGAACTCCTCTTACATTTTACTCAGCAGCCTAATCATCTTTTGGGAGATGGTTGGTGGGGTCATGCAGATGTGTAGTAAGGTTTCTGAATTTTGATTTTGCCCCAGGGGGTCAAATGGGGGTCGAAAAATGACGTTTTTTATGCTAAAAGCCCCATCTTCCCTGAACTCCTCTTACATTTTATTCAGCAGCTTAATCATCTTTTGGGAGATGGTTGGTGGGGTCATGTAGATGTGCAGTTAGGTTTCGGAATTTTGATTTTGCCCGGGGGGTCAAATGAGGGTCGAAAAATGACGTTTTTTATGGAAAAAGCCCAGTCTTCCCTAAACTCCTTTTTCGTTTTAAACAGTGGTCTTATCCTCTTTTGGGAGAGTTCACTCTTTTGAAATTTTGTTAAAACATCAAGGTCAAGGGGTAAAAAATCATAGCATGTTGGGAAACATCTTGTTATGGGTAATGTTCACTTGAAATGTGAAAGTCGAATCTCTTCTCAATGAAAAGGAAATACAACATTAATGAAAACTAAGTTAAACTTCAAGGTCAAGGTCACAGAGTCAAAAAGTCATGATACATTTGAAAAGGTCTTATCACAGGTAATATGAATGCCCTCTCAATTATCTTTCAAAATGATTAATTCAAAGCAATTAATTTGTTTATGAAATTAGGTCAAACTTCAAGGTCATGGGTAATAAAAATCATAGTGTATTTAGAATGGTATTGTCCCATTTAATACTAATACACATGTTTAATATAAAAGTCCTGTCTCTTCTCATTCAAAATATACGACCATGATGACCAATTGCAAGGTTAAATTTATTGTGACAGATGGGCAGATTGACAAACAAATGAGATTTAATGTACCCCACCTTAGCGAAAATGGGGGACAATAAATGTCTTTGCTGTTCTTGAGAAGAAGATTTATGTTGGAAAAAGTCCCCTGCATATTTAAATGTAAATTGGTTGAAATTGGCCCAGTGGTTCTTAAGAAGTTAATGTGAAAAGTTTGCAGACAAACAGATGGACAACAGAAATCAGTACATTTCAGAAAACAGTATGCTTATAAATAGTTAATCAAGGTGCTTTGGGTAGCAAAATTAAGCTAAACTGGTATATCTGATTCATCCGCAGAGCTTAGTATATTTTAATATGCACAACCTTTTCAACTCTTATCATAATTATTTTTTAAAATTTATATCACTATGTCTCATTCAAGGGAGAACTAGAGATATGACCAGATGTATATCTGTTGAATATAAAATATGTACATGTATACTGTGTTTTTTTTAGTAATTTGTTTGTTTGTTGTGACAGCAACTGTTATGGCAGCTTTTGGCAAAGGTTGAAGTTTCTCAAATGTAAGTCAAACTCCAAGGTCAAGGTCAAAGGGTCAAAATTGTTGGTATCAAAGGGAAAGTCTTGTCACAAGGGATACACGTGAAAAAAGAGAGAAATCCCTAGAACTTCCTCACCTGTTCAAGAGTTATTGCCAAGGTTAAAGTTAAATTGGGTTCAACTCTAAGGTCTAGGTCAAAAATAATTATACCTGTTGAAAGTTCACAATGATTACACATGTTAGAGCATGAAAGTCCTAGCACCACCTGTTCAAAACTTAGGCCAAGTTTAAGGTATTTTTCTTGTAAAAGTGGGTCAAACTCCAAGGTCAATAGATCAAGAGGTCAAAATTGGTGGTACCCATTAAAAGGTTTTGCCAAAAGAAATTTACCTATGAAATATTGAAGCCATGTGTATAGCCCAATCCACTTAAAACTTATGGGCAAGGTTAAAGTTTCTGTGGACAGACAAACATACATAAACATAGGAAACAAAATATGTATATATAGTCAAATGAAAAAATTTTCTACTATTATTAATATGGAGTCATAAGATCAATTGTCATTTCAGGTACAGGGAGTCAGTGGCTAGGGAGATCAGACACCCCCCCCCCCCCCCCCCCCCCCCCCTGGAATTAGCAGTTATTTAAATAAGACTATATATGTACTGTAGAGAATAAAAATGACTTTGGACATCCTCCCCATTAGAAAACAGGGACTCCACCATCATTGTTTTTATTATTATTTTTTATTTGCTTCTCAGGAAATCTTGGGCTGATTTTTTTGACTGAGGTGTGACACCGCCCCCCCCCCCCTTTCTGAAAAAAAAAAATCTGGATCTGCGCCTGTATATACTGAATGTCCGCAACGGGAGATAACTTGACAATGTGAAATTTGTCAACTGTGGCATGCGATGATCTTTGACCCTTTTTGAACTTCAACCTAACCATTTGCATTTATCTATTTTCATGCAGTCTATACTACATCTTGTACTTACCGAATGTCATAGGTCGTGACAACGAATTCATGAAATATAATCCATATAATCCAATTAAAGCAAATGATTTTAACTGACCACACTGCATCGTCAGCATACATGTGCTAAATAATCTCATTCGACAAACCTTTGCTGATTCCGTTGCCAGTATGAATCGGCCGAGGTGTGCCGAGAGGTGATATCTATAAATATGATAATGGGTGACGCAAACCCAATGTGAATGTAGAAAATAAGATGTTCACACGTAAAACTGTTTAGTACAAGAACAAATTTCAAACTATCATAATAAACTATGTTTTAAGATAACTTTGCCATCTAGGTCTATTTTTAATAAATGTGAGAGTGAGAGAGTGTGTGTGTGGGGGGGGGGGAGGAGAGAGAGATAGGCATTGACAAATTAATCGGGTTGTATTTTCAATGGGTTTTTTTCCCGACCAAGTACTAAAATCAGTTTGCACATTTTGATAAATTCATCAAAAACGCTTTGTACTAAAATAATATGTCGTTGAGAAAGTAAATTTAAAAAGTTCTAAATTATGCAAAATATTTATCTGAATCTAATTAAGTAATTTACTTCAGTCATTAATTAAATTCTGTTATTTCAGACTGGTAATGAATTAAGTATTCAAAATACATATATGAGGCTCATAGATCATATGGTCACCTGAAAATTTTATGTTCAATTTGACGAATACGTGTACGGTGATAATTATAGAATTATTTTGACTTCTTCCTTGGAAAGTCCAATATGAAGGAG
Organism: Saccostrea cuccullata; assembly: GCF_032062105.1. Taxonomy (NCBI): domain Eukaryota; kingdom Metazoa; phylum Mollusca; class Bivalvia; order Ostreida; family Ostreidae; genus Saccostrea; species Saccostrea cuccullata. The sequence goes on along the minus strand of NW_026929423.1, from coordinate 10,638 downwards.
TGTGTATTTAGAGGCAAACACCATAGTGCGGGTATTACTGTCTCATGACAGCATCTAGTTATATTATACTTTCATGTAAATTACTTGAATCTGATTCGTCGAGAAACATTTCATAAAAAACACTACTACCCGCTGAATATTGAAGCCACGCCTTCCTGCGTAGCAACAGTCAACATTGCTTGACGACAGGTGGTATTCCAAAAAAAAGCGACTGCGCGGAATTAATGCGCGCATGGTCCACTGTAATATGTATTTGTATAAAACATTCAGAATAATATAATAAATATTGCATGTAGTTGATTGTAACATTAAAAATTTTCACCCCTCGAAAACCATTGTCAACCTCGCCTGCGCCTCGTTTGACAATCGTTTTCTTGGGGTGAAAATTTTCAATGTTACATGTACACTCAACTACATGCAATATTTATATAAATACATTACAGAAGCAAACATGTTTACCTCCACAATCTACAACTATATATAATAATGCTAATGTCGTATGAAACATAATTAGGGGCCACAAGGGGCCAAAATGCTAAATCTTTGACGCTTTATATCTCGAAAGTGAGAAATATTTTGATAAGTAATATTAACCAAAAGATGTTCAAAATAATGTTCTGAACAATATGCAACCTTTCATTTTTCGCTAAATGTCCCCATTAAGGGGACTCTCTACAACGTCACAACATGGGGTACTTCCGTTGAAACGCCATTTTTGTCCCAAATGAACTGATTCAAATTAACTTAACACCGATAAATCACTGAGTATAACATAACATGCGATATTGTGGATGGAATGTACATTGTATCACCTCAGTTAATACAGTGTATTGCCCAAAACGTATCCTTTCTTAAAATGAATTGTTTATCAATTTATTCAATTTCTACTTATTTACTTATTAGATAATATATTTACGAACTTATTAGAACAAGATTTTTAGGTGAGAAAATATGTTATAAAACATGGCTTGTCCATATGCTAATTCATCATTACGTGTCAAAACGCCATACACTCAGAAATTTCTTTTTTCTTCAATAAAAATATAATGCTTTCCAGCAAAAACTATCCCCCAAAAATGCAAATTTGATAAGATAAGACATATGTATTATCTTCCCATCGAGTAGAGGATACTCTGTTCACGACTTGTATACACCCAAATGAATGGTTATACCCGGTGAAATTTAAACTCTTCATGAAATCACTAAAGCGTTTGGACAGTAAGTGGAATTTTGCATGACCCAAACGTTTGATCAACATTGATTATCAGCTGTTTGTATGGGAAACGTGCAGGTTTTAGACGAAGTGTGAAATTTCTTTTACCCGCTTTTGGCCATTTATCATGTTTACATGTTTTGTTATATCTAGCACTGGATAAAACGGTAAGTAAATCTACCTTTCTCAATACCATGAAATCACTCAATACATGTCTTTATCATTGACTTGAAACGTGATGGTTTTCGCTTAAACTCATTTAAAACAATACATGAACAGTACGAACTTCTTTCAATGCCCCTGCTTGACATTTTTTAAATACTTGTGCAAGTAGAGTTATTTGAAGTCTATAAAAAGAGAAAACAGTACCAAGATATTTGAGTCCACTCTTAAAGCGGATCTCTCACATCTGAATTTTTGTGGTGTTTGAAATTTTTGACAGTTTTTCAATTTTGTTCAATTTCTTTTTTTTCATTGTTTTTACCCTTTGATATTATATTTCTGTTCAGATATTGGAGAAGATCCAACCAGCTATTCTCAAGAAAATGCTGCTGTAGTTTTTCTTTTGTCTATTTTTGAAAAAGTATAAAAATTATGTTGATTTTATTTTTATCTTTGTTGGTTATTATTTCAATATTTTATAACATTAAACTTTGAAGAGAAATTTAGAGCACTGGGCTTATAAAAATATAGATAGGAGGGGTTTTAAACAAAATTAGTAGAATATTTCAAATATTTCTAAAAAATAAATTGAAATACTTTAGAACCTTATTTTATCGGATATGGGGCCTATTATTAGAAACAAATGCATGCAACAAAAATCAGTTATACTTTATAGGTGTAGAGAGCCCCCTAAATAAGGAGTTGAAGGACAGGCCCCTAAATATTTCTTTTGCAAATTAAGATGTTGATATTTTTCAGAACCCTTTCCTATTAATTTTTTTATTGCATTCCAAACTTTATTGATTGTGGTGTGTGAATTTAAGTTTGAAAAAACTTTTTCCAGGATTTGTTTTTTATAATAAATTAATAATTCTGTTTTTGTGATAAATGCACGGAAGTTGCTTTAATTTGTTGATGTAGGTAATCTATCAAATAATTTTGTCTTCTTTTTTACGAGCTTTTATAGCTTCATCACTTTCTTCTGCTAGTACAATTTGTCGAGGTTTAAGGTATACAATCATTAGCAATATTTAATAGTATTTCAGTAAAATACTGAATAGGATCAGGATGGCTTACAAATTTTTCGACCAAAATACTTTGTAAGCATAATTTAAGTTTTAAACTTATTCAAGTCAGCCTTGTTTAATTTCCAGTTCTGAACATTGTTATTTTCGGAGGGTTTGGGTACTTAACTGTTTGAACGATTTGGAAATGATCACTCCCACATAAATCATCATGCACTGACCAATTTAAATCTAGGAGTAGAGAGGGATCTGCAAAATTAAACTGATATCTATTGAGGAATAGGAGCCATTACCCGGATGCAAATAGGTGTTTGAACCGTCATTAAGTATACACAGATTATGATTTGATATTATATCTTCAATTATTTTACCTTTATCCATGATTTTGTCGCTACCCTACAGCGGATTATGGGCTCTAAAGTTGCCTACAATCAGAAATGGAGCAGGGAGTTGTTTTATTAGCTTTGTGAGGTCTCAAGGTTAAAGGTTGTAATGGATGGTGTGGGGGGTAAACAATCAGAGCAAAGAATAATTGTTTTATAGAGGGAAAGGCGTACTGCTACTGCTTGAAGATTAGTTTTCAAACCTATTTGAATTTATTGTTAATTGCTATAGAAGTACCACCAGATGCTCTATCAGTATGAACGTAATAGTAATACATAATGGTTTTCAATATTGATCTTACCTGTTTCTTTAAAATGTATTTCTTGTAACACAAAGCTATCCTGAATAAGTTAAGATAATTCGTTCAAGTTAATTCTAAAACTTCGACAATTCTATTGATATAATTGTAGGATGATCCATATTTAATTTTTGTTGTAGAAAATGAGAGATATCCTCCCTTTATTTTTATTAGGTGACACACTTCAAACCTGTGAGGAAGAATGACAAGGCTTTTACATCAATTTCCTTTAGGACTCCTAACTTATTGTGAAGAGCGACGAGTTCGTTCGCTCATTTGAGCAACGTACCGATCTCTCGGCTGCTTCTGGTTGTTTTTTTTGGGGGGAGATTTATTTTGTCTCCAAGATGATTTAGAGGAAACTGCAGCCTTTGATTTGGATGCAGCCACAACTACAGATTTTTTTGCAGCATGACCTGCAGATACAGGTGGTGTAGATTTGCCTTTATCATTAGATGACAAAGATGCTTCAGTTAAAGTAGTCTGCTTGAGAAAATCTTTCTCAGAGACTTGGGTAGATGCTTCCTTCAAAGAGTATGCTTTTACAACAGTTGCATATGTCAATTGTGGTTTAGAAACACTGTACAAATTCACTAATTTTTAGTCTCTGGATAAGGTATTCCATTTCTCAGTTTTAACTTTTTAGATTTTCTTGTCCTTTTTGGGAGTTTAACTATGTTCAGACTCCCTTAGGCCTAGGCTGTCACGCGGTTTCCAGCGCAGTAATTATGTTCCCCAAACGAAGTTGGGGAACATATTGTTTTTACTCTGTTTCTTATTATTATTATTTTTCTTCTTCTTCTTCCTGGGTACTTTTTTGTCCGGGAATGATCTCGTAAACTATACATCCGACTAAGGTGAAATGTTTTTAGGGTCAGTAGACATGTTATGTAGATTTGCGGAACGAAGGTCATTTTGCGCGCACGTGCTTGCAAGAGCGTGCACGTGCTACATGTGTAATGACCGATTTAATTGATATAGGCGTAACTTTTTAAATTTTTGATGAAATGCTTTGAAACTTATAATATAAGGATATATTAGTAGCATAGACAATATGACATGGTCGAAATAGCAAGATCTCACGCGCATGCACGTGCGCTTTGCTCTGATTGGCTGAAACTGAAGTCTCAATATGTTTCTTGTTTTTTGACGAAATCCTTTGAAATTTTGAAAATAGACATGCATTAGGATATCCTACAACATGATATATAGCAATTATCATGAAAACACGCGCATGCACGTGCGCTGCAATCTGATTGGCTTAAACTTTAAATAGCTATAACTCCCTTGATTTTCAACCAAACAGGATGGGATTTGGAACATAGATAGATACTGGACTACTACAAGAAAATATGGTCACCATGCACATGCATACATGTGCATGTAGGTGCACGGCAATCTGAATGGCTGAAACTTTAAACAGATATAACTCCCTTGGTTTTCAACTAAACGGGGTGGGATTTAGAACATAGATAGATGTAACGGACATCTACAAGAAGGTATGGTCACCATGCTCATGTATGCAGTATGCACGTGCGTGCACGTGAAATGAGCAAAATAAAAAAAACAATTGAATGAGCGTATCTTTTTAATACTTTTGGATTAAATACTTTAATATTAAGTATATTAAATTATATAGATTGTGTAGACAAGATGATATGGTCATTACGCACATGCATTCACATGCGCACGCGTGTAATGCTAAAATTTGAATGAACTTTGTACACTTCTTGGTAAACGTTTTTAAGTCTCAAATGCATCGAGTTTGTCTAATTTAATGAAGCTTCCAGGGAATAAAACACCAAAAGGGAGTTGGGAAGCGTTTCTGGGAACATCTGTAACGGTTCCCGTTACAATTAGCACTAGTTGTTTAATGGACTTTTGAGCTTGAATACTGTTCGTTGTCTCCATCAATTTCATTTCTCAGAGTAATATGCATTTTTTTAAAATTTTTTTTCTGAAACTTTCAAAGTATATCATAAAAAGTACTTTATATAGGTGCACCGAATAAGCCATAAAAAAATTTGATAACAAGGGGCACCGTGAGCATTACGCTCACTAAATATGTAATACCCTCTACTCCCATATGATAATAATTGCAAAGGTCATGTTTAGATATGGGAGACACAAAGAAAGTGTCAGATCAAAAAGTAACAAAGAAGATGTACAATTGCATTATGTAATAAAGAATCTTTGAAAGTATCATTCAGTTTTATTCAATGATATGTAGGATGAGTTGCGGATGAGAGATAGTTACCCTTCAATATATAGAAAAAATGGCAATGTCCATGTTTTGCTATGAGAAAGCCAAAATGTGTGTCGCATCAAAAAGTAAAACAGGAGGTGCACAATGGCAATATGTAGCAAAAATTCTGTGAAAGTCACATTAATTTCATCCATTGCTATTTATAAGAGGATCCAGAGTGGTAGATATGAGATGGATACCCCCCAAAATACAAAAACATGTGAGCGCTGAGCTCATTAATTGATAGTAGTCCCATATGATTATTAAAATGGTAAAGTTAATGTTTCGGTATGGGAGACCCCAAATAAGTGTCAGAACAAAAGGTGAAACAGGAGGTAATCAATGGCATTATGTAATACTGTATACAGGGTTATTTTCGCCCTATGTTTTTCGTCGGCTTACATGTGCAAACAACTTTTCCCCGTTTTAAATTCGCCCAGTCATAGTTCTGTTTAAGAAATTATGCTGTGTAATTTGAATTCGTCCCGTTTTAAATTCACCCAATCAATAAGAGGGCGAAAAGGAAGGGGGCGAAAATTTCCCTTGATGAGTAATGAATCTGTGAATGTATGTATCATTAAATGTATTCAGTTGTACAGAAGGGGTTGCGGATAAGAGATGAAACCCTTCAATGAAACATATATATGGTAATAACGAACATTATACAAGATCAAAAGTCAATAAAACAATACAAAACAGAGCAATCACAGACCTACAAAACATCAGAGGTAGGATCAAATGTCATGGAAAAGTGACCATTAATGTCTTTTTCAAGTAAAATAGCCAAATATGAAATAGATGTGTCAGACTGTGGTATATCTTTTATCTCAAGCTCACCAGGATATATCGTATCGATATAAGAATGTATATTACAGTTACTAATTGACAATACGTCGTCGATATAAATAAATGTCGAGTTGAAGGCCAAAGCAAGTATTTTCTTCTTTATTCGCATAAGATTTTGCACAAATGCTGCTTCATATGAATACAAAAATAGGTCTGCTAATAACAGGGCGCAATGGGTACCCATGGAATTCCAATAGATTGTTGGAAGACCTGATCACCAAAAACCACATAGATATTGTCAATCAGAAACTCTAGCATCTTTTTTAATGTCGACTTCAGAGTAATTGTCTGTACATTCAGAATGTTTTTAACAAAATAATTTTGCAAATGACAAGGTAGGTAAATTTACGAGTTCCACTTTTATTGAAAAAGAAGCTATATCAATGATATCGAATAGCCTGGACTTTAATTTATCGTGGGGAATGGTTGTGTATAAAGTTGAAAATTGTAAGTTTTTAAGCTGTTGATTTTGGTAAAATCTTGTGATTTCAATTGCAAATTGTCCAAAAGTTCCTTGAAATTTTTAAGTATCCACATTCGATTTACACCACTCCTTAAATATATTGTTCAATATCATAGAAAGAATGGCAGTGACCATGTCTTGGCATCTTCTTATGCTATGGGAATCTCAAAATATACTAGTGCATCGGACCAAAAGTAAAATAGAAGATTCTATGAAAGTCTCAATTAAATTTCATTTAGTAGTATGAGAGGAGTTGCAGATAAGTGACTGGTGACCCATGAATAACAGAAGGACAGACGGATACCAATCACTATAAACCCCACCAATTTTCAAGTATGGGGTATAAAAATATGTAATAATAATACAATCTATATCATTAAGTCGAATGTTGGCTTACATTTTTCATACAATTTGTTATTCCATTATTTTCACACTGAATTGTCTACGGATTTTTACGTTTACCCGATCATGACAAGGATCGCACGGCGGGTATGACCGTTTGACAGGGAATGCTTACTCTTCCACGGCATCTGATCCCATAATTGATGTTTTTCAAGATCTTCTTTTCTATACCTCCACTTCTCCGCTTTATAAATAGGGGTATAGTGATGGGTTGTCCGTCAGTCCGCTGGATAATTCAAGTAAAGGTATTACCGGTACATATCTAGATGTTATTAGTTGGAATGTAGAAAAATACTTAACTATTATACAAAGGCAATTTACAAATATCTTTTTAAAATTCAGAACAAGTAACCATGGCCTTCCAATAGAGGTGAGTAGATGAAATAAATAAATGTTGAAAGATGTGAAAGAGTGTGCTATTTATGTAATAATTATAATCAAATTAGAGAGGAATTTCATTATTTACTGGAATGTAATGTATTGTTTGTAATATTCCAAAAGACTTTCTGATAAAGAAATACTATGTTCATTCAAATATTATAAACTGTAATTCTGTAATTTGATGACAATTACTGATCAAGCATTTCAAAGAAAATTATATATATTTATATTATTTAAAATTCTGGATACTGTCTGTCCTCCTGAAATCTCTGCTCGTCCATAATTATTGTAAGTATACTCGTATGTACGAATGTATATATACACTGTATGTATGTATGTACTCTTCTATCCTACATATGGTTTGTGAGAATTAAAATGAATGAATGAATGTCTTTCCGTCCGCCCCTCTAGCTGTCTGTACGTCCACATATTCTTAAAGCTTTTGGGGGTACTAATCTCTTATCCGCAACTCCTCTCATACCACTGAATGAAAATTAATGAGACTTTCACAGAATATTTGTTACGCAGTGCCATTGTGCACCTCCTGTTTTACTTTTTGATCGGACACATATGTTGAGTTTCCCATTGTAAAACATAGACTCTACCGTTCTTTCCAGAATATTAAAAGGTACGAACTCCTAAACAACTGAAAAAATTTAATGATACTATCACAGATTCTTTATTACATAGTACCATTATGCACCTCCTATTATACTTTTTCATTTCACACTTTTATCGTTTCGTCGCCCGGTGGTTAGAGTGTCTGCTCCAGATTCACGAAGCAAGGAGTTGAGCCTTACGTCGCAGGTTCTAATCCAATTGTAGGTTCCCTCGGATGAGACCGTATTGGTTGAGGTCCCGTGTAGCAAAAGGTATTGATAAGGAAAAAGATGCCTCCCTGCTCAATTGTCGTAAGTGCTGAGTATATGTCAGAATTTGTAGCCCCCACCCCTGGCAAGTAGTGGGGTCTCATTATGAGTGAAATATTTTCCAATGGGATGTTAAACAGTCTGATTAAAACCAAATTTTCACTATCTCCTTTTTATTATGATTGTCATGCGACAATCAGAATACGGTAAAAGGAGCTAGGTTTGATTTTAATCAGACCGGACGTTAAAGATCAATCAATCTATCTACTAATCGGCCCCATATCATGGACTTTGTCGTTACAACCATATGCATGGGAGGCAGGAGGTATCTCTTTGTGAGCTCAGTGCTCGCAGTATCTTTTTTTAAAAAATATTTTATTAATGATCTGTTCTTTTTTGTTAAAAACTGCAGCCTAGATACAATTATCGCAATTGTGGCAAAAACAACAAATCTCTTTTGACCTGGAAAATGTTATCATCAAATGTGAAGATGAAGATAAACATTTAGGAATTACGATTGATTTTTAAAAACTAAATTTTAACACTCATCTTTCAGAGATGTGTAAGAAGGCAGCAAGAAAACTAAATGTTTTGAAACGGATTGGGAAATATCTGGATAGATTGGGAATGCTTACTAAATACCATGGCTTTATTATGTTAAATTTTAGTTATATTTCCCCCTGACTTGGCACTAATACTTAAAAATTTGAGAAAATTCAGCTCAGAGCGCTGCGTTTTATTTATAATGATCATGAAAGCTCATATGAACAACTATTGGAAAGATCCAAATTGCCCTCCTTAAAGACCAGAAGAATGAGGTTACTGGCATTAGAAACAATTAAAATCATTAACAAAAAGAGTCCACTCTACGCCATAAGTTTTGAACCATAAGAGATAGAGACCTCATATATGCATACTTCACACTAATTGAGTTCTTTCAAATGACTCCAAGGTCAATGACCTAGTGACCCTGACTGTGACCTATATGCTAAAAAGAGCTTTTTCTAACTTTCCAAGGCGTATTTTTTTTGTCCTGTCTGTTTGTCTTTTTAATCTCTTAGTCTGTTTGTCTGTCTGTCGTCAACTTTAACCTTCCCCATAACTTTTGAACCATGAGAGGTAGAGACACTATATTTGGTATGCATACTCCACTAATTTAGTTTTCTTTCAAATGACACCAAGGCCAATGACCTAGTGACCCTGACTGTGACCTATATGCTAAAAGTAGCTTTTCTATATATTCGATCAATGCATACTATCTTTGCAAGATATATAACTGTATTCAGCGGCAGCTCACACATATTGGTCCGACCAAAATAATTCCATCATGATAAGTAGATACAACATTATTGTTCATGATAAGAGTAAAGTTGTGTATGTCATACGTTAAAGAAATCAAAAATAACGTCAAAATATCATTAGAAAGTCACTTTCCCCCCGAAATGCAAATAAAAAATATCAATATTCCTACGCTCGCTCCCTCCTCAGCCTTTTTTTTTTACGTGTTTGATAACAGAGAATAATTAGGTCATTCTTCGATTCATATCTTTTCACCAATGAATTGATAATACTATATCAACAATTGTATTAAGTACATGTTTATAGTCCGTTAATTATCATACAATTTGTTCTTAAAGAAAAAATTAATCATTCTGTGTGTGTATTATTAAATGACGGAATTTTCAATCCCTGGCCTGCTCGTGTGTACACTTTGTAAACTGAAGGGTATGTGTGGCAAAACGAGAACTGCATGGGTTGGAGATTCGGGTTCGTGTTGAAGTTCAGCATACCATTATATATAGAACTTGAATAATGTAAGTAATTTCTGCGACAAATGTATTAGTATATTTCAGTTATTTTCAAAACAAAAAAGGTTTTCCATGTTTTCAGTTTAGAATTTTCCGACCCGGTCCTGATTTTCCCAACCCGGCCATTTTAAACACAAGTTGTTGCAGATGCAAATGTTAGAACAAACTATATAAAGTTCAACAGGGATTGTATAATTTTTATTAATCAGAATTCGTATTTATATGATCTAATTAAGAAAAGAAAAGTTTTGTCTGACACCGTAACTTCTCGGCAAAACAAAACGTGTTTCTCCGAGCTCGCTGGATGCGTGTGACAGCTCCATTGCACGTGTGTAGACCAAGGCTACAGGTACATGTAGGCCTATGTGTACTGTTTGTTAGGAGACTAGGTGACCGTAATGCTATGGAATCACGATATTTACAACAGTTCCATAATTAGACAGTGCAGTTTTTTTTATTAACGTCATTATAAACACTGTTAAACATATTAAATCTAACAGTCGAATATCTTTGGATATGGGGTAACCCATATCTATTCTTGT
>NW_026929422.1:0-3792 GCF_032062105.1 Saccostrea cuccullata | reverse complement strand
TGCAAGATATGTAATAAATAACTTTTGAAGTAATATCCATATTTGTTTAACAGGTCTACTGACCTTTTTCGAAATCGATGTGTCCAGTGAAGTTTACGACTGGATTATTGTTATAGTGCTCCCCATCAACTCGGCACTCAATCCAATCATCTACAACTTTACAGCCTTCATGAGGCACAAGGTTAGCGATCCTTACAGATACATAGATAGAGAGAAAACTTATATCTAAAGTTAAAAAAGGTTCATACAAGCCATATTGGATCTAGTCTGGTGTAAACTAAGAAATACCAAGAATGCGCTTAATACTCTACTAAACTAGCCCAAAGTTACTCAAAGTGCTAATGCACTAATTACCTACTGTTAGAGACCAAAATTAGTAAATAATTAAGTTTATTTTGTCTTAATTAGGAGGAAATTAATCATGTTAGAACTGCGCAGCTACAGCATTCATGAGATGAAAAATGCATTGAAAATGATGTTAGTTTGATTAATTGATAATATGGCTACAACCATTTGTTTCGCTTTTTTTCTTGTCATTATCCATAATTCTTGAAAATTTGATTTTTCATATGGGTGTATTCCTGAGGCCATGTGTTTATTTCGACCGCCATTCCTCTGTCACACAGAGTTCAAATAACATTGAGTTTAGAATAAATGCGACCATAACAACATCAAGACAAGAAATTATTAAGTAATAATCATTAGGTTATATTACTTGCTACTTTTATTTGTTGCATTGCATCGTCTGATTAATGAAAAAAAGCGATTTTAACCCCACTCCAGCAAATCGGGAAAAACTGTTCTTGTTTACAGCTCGAGTTTCCTCGTTAATATCATTCCACTGAGCACGTGGTTGGCATGTGCATATATCTGCTGTGGATAGATGCGTTTATTACCATGATTATATTTAATTTTTCATGGAACAAGTCTTGATAATTTGTTGGTTTCTTTAAAACTCAAGAAAAAAGATAAAAAATGTCCTAAACATATGTGTTTACGTCGGGTCTTTTTTCTGTGGCGATAGAAGTTATTTTCAAATGGGGCACTGCAAGGAGGATGCTTAGCATTTAATTTGAAAATGTTAAACAATATGCGGTGCATGAAAAACAAAGTGTAATTACATGTCTTACATTCGAAAAGTTGGTACATATGTCTATTTTGTTTTGCAGTTAGATAGAAAAATAGGCAGTTATAAGATTTCCTTCAGGCACCTCACATAAATAGCTAGATTGTTTGCAATGACCCACACATTGTATGGAGTAATGTTTGGACATAAAAACGCATCATGTCTCATTATGTTGACAACGTTGTAAGCTCTCGCTCATTGAACATACGAAGCTTGATAAAATATATTAAGTTGTTTCTTTGAAATTTAGAAGCAAGCACAATGTTTGCAAAGAAAGGTCCATTGCATATGCTATGTCTATCATCGCAAAAAAGTGAGAGGCTAAACCAACCCCCCAACCCCCGAAAATACTATGTTTGTTTTTTTCAAAAAAGTGCCGAAGATTCAAAAAGTTTGCATTACTAAGTATATGATGGAACATGTACTAGCTTTATAAGACCATTTGTTATAAAAATATTTAGTTGCCCTCTCCCCCGATCTACTGCCTAGAAATGGCCCGACTCAATTTTTCTTACATCTCACTACACGATTTTTTTTTTCTTCCGTCAACAAATATGTTTAAATATTTAGGAATTTTTTTCTTATAAATACGGACCCAATAATTTTTCCCTGAGTTGGGAGGACCACCAAACGTCATTTTAAAGATGGTATTAAATATTTAATTATGTTGATTTTTTTTCTTTACTCTGTAAAATTGTAATTTTGACAAAATGTGGCAAATAGAAAAAAAGTTTTTTTATTCATTAAATCTTCTAACCCACTCTGAATGATTTCATTCCTTTTCAATTGTTGCTCCGCTGTAATGAAAATTGTAAATGTTTATTTGACAGAGTATACGAGGGGTGATCAAAAAGTAAACGATATCTTAGGTATTTGATAGTTATATTATTGTTGAAATATTCAAGTATTTTTCAAAGTGTAAATTGGAGGTCTTTGATAGCATATTGCTTAATTAAAAACACATCCCTTTTCAAACTTGCTTTCACCGGGCAACATAACAAGTATCATATTTAACCATCTGCCTTCCTTTACTAAAACGATCTATTCAGTCATTGATGAATTTATAGGAAGTCATTTGTCTTAATAAACTGTGAACAAATTCTTGTACGCTACTTCAAAGGCATTTTAAAGATATACCATAAATATTTTAGTCGTTTTTTGGACGAGTTCCACTGAGACAACCATTTTTCGTCACAATTAAGTACCTGCATAATGACGTCATTTTCACATTGTGAGCAAAACTTTATTCAGAATATGCTATTTATAGAATTTGTGTTTGGCTATGTGTGCACCAAATTTGTTTCTAATCTAAATTGTGGTTTTGTAGATACACATGTATAGAGATAGTTCGCGAACTTTTTGATCACCCCTCGTACTAGTAGGTACTAAAACAAGGTCATTCATATCGATTTTATGTGTTTAATTTCTTTGTGTTTCAATGGTGATAATTATACTTTTGAAAGATATTATAAGTTATCTGTGGCAAACTTACAAACTCTTTATTTTTAACTTTGATGGTGCTCATTTTTCCTTACCTGGAATCAAAGAGTTTAAGATTTTTTTTTATATCAATATGTACACTATTCAACAACTGTTCGGTAATAATACTAAATAAATTACTTCAAGAAACACTATAACACATTTCCTCTTTTAAAAATGTTCATATTATTTGAAATATTTTGCAACTGTAATTCTCTTCTACATTTAAAGATTGTTATGTCCCTCCATATTAAGAAGAGGTCTGGAAAACAAAATTCTGTGCTAAAAATAGACCACGTGCTGCTTGAACTACTTTCATGGTTCTTTACACTCTTTCTGAAGACAACGATACATTGTTTTGAACTTGAAATTATCATTTAAAAGTGCAAAATTTAGACATTTTCTCAACAAATGGTTGTAGAGAGAACATTAATGCACAGGTTGCGTATTTTTTTGGATTTTTTAAGGCTTTGCTGAATTCTGTAGCTGCGCAGTTCTAAGGAGCATATCAAAAGCATTTTTCTGCAAACGTATAGATTATATATGCACAACATGCATTCGGTTATGCATATTTATTGTATCTTTATCAAAAAGACTTAAAATTTGATCAAAATATAATGTATTTTAGCCATTTGAAGAAATGTTTACATTTTGCTCTCACTGCACTATAGGTGGCCGTACATCCCCGCTTAACTTTTTCTCATTATTGGACCTTTCATGATTTTATAACAGTTTATTTGACCACTGTTCATCACAGATTTCAATGTGAGAAGTTGGAAAACAAGGAATATTCGAGATACTGCATTAAAAATAAATGGTCAAGAATCAGTAAACTCGAGTGAAATTAAACACTTTGTTAAAGCTGTTATAAACCTTGTTAAGAATCCCAAAGAAATATTAATTGAAATATGTAAAATTTACAGCAACCAATGTCTGTTTTTTACACACATGAGCAGGCGGATTTCAATGACCAAAAATGATATAATTGGCATCAAAAATGGGTACTGTCCTTAGCGACAAGGACTTACAACAACCAAAGAACTGTTTGAGAAAATTCGAAAAATTATCACTGATTATATTTGATTGACTTTAAGAACACAGAAAATTTGATAGGCATCATTTTGGGGATAGTTCACAATGTTTAAAAAAATTATTTGACAGTAAAAAAGCTTAATACTCAAAGGCCC
>NW_026929421.1:0-36947 GCF_032062105.1 Saccostrea cuccullata | reverse complement strand
CCAGACATTCTGTTTTTGTAATACTTTACTTAATAGTAAAACCTATAACATTCCAAACTGATGTCACAGATGGATATTAAAATCAGATGTTCCGAATCCGCTACTGCTTCTCAAACATCTAACCACATCCTATTTGGGGTCATGTAAGAGTGAATCTTCGATTAGCCAAAGAAAATGGTTCCTCCGAAATCTTGGCTTATAGTTCAGATGGGTTTCTTGTTTTCACCACCGAACCAAAACACCCGAGGAGTTTTGTAGTAAACAAAATATGCATTGCAAAAGTTGTGTTATGTATGACGTGTGGGGTATCTTGTATAGTTTGCGCTCTTTCGTTTGCATTATTCACGTTCAGATGCCAGACTGCAGACTATACATGAAATTTATTCCAAAATTACTTTAATTCAACGTAAGACAGTATCAATAATGATGATATGTAGCCGTGGAATTAATTTGAGAATTGTTTACCGAGGCTTGAATCTACATAGCCAAAGTGTTTGTGTTTACTAGTACATGTATTCATAATCGAAAGGTCGCTCTGATGTGACCCCGAATGGGATGTTAGATGTTTGAGAAGCGGTAGCGGATTTGGAACATTTAGATAAATTTTAATTAGATTGAAATGCATGTTTCAAAATTGAAACATGAGATTTCTTCAGTTTGAAAGACAGGACGTGCATTTTTAAAACTTCTCTCTTGGTGGCATCCAATCGTTCTCTGGATGAAAACAATTATGTTGATGTTGAAATTTTAATTGTCTTTCATGCTCTATTGAATCTGAAATTAGGTAATTGTAAAGCCTACTATAGCAAACAACTAAAAAAAATGACAAGTTAAATTCTTTAGATTAATGGATTTGGAGTAGTGTAGATCTACAGCTGGCTAGTCAGAGAAAAAAGGATGCCTGAACAGAGACTTTGTAAATGAATTGATATCAGAGAGCTCAAGATGTGTAGGCTCACTGCGGGTGTAACCTGTCAACGAGGGATGCTTACTTCTTCTAGGCAACGGATCCCACCTCTTGAACTTTCAGGAGTCAGTTTTTCTTCTTAAATCGATCATTGATCATTCTGTATTTTGATACAGATACTTCCGTTTAGAAATATTATGAACTACTACTTCTACGGGAAGACTGGCGAGTAAACAAGATTATCAAGCTTTATGAAATGTACTTTATTGACTTTTCAAACAAGTAAATGTTCGAATAAAGTAAATGGTATATGAGAATCATTTAAAAGAAGTCTTGCACAATATGTCTAGATAAGGACATATAATGTGTATTTGCCATATACTCTATATGCAATATTGTTCTCAAATAAAACATGTGAAAAGGAAAGTTGTCTAATCAATCAATACTAGTATTTAAAAATTCAAATGTACACTAAAAGTCAGTGTAACTTAAGAAGTTATCAGTGTCATTTTCTTCAATATGTCGGTTAAACAATATACACTGATTTTTTGTCCCCCGCTTGAAAAGTGGGGGATATTAATTTGGGTTTGTCCGTCCGTCCGTCCGTCTTTCTGTCTGTCTGTAACGCTTTCGTTTCCACACGATATCTCGAGAACCCTTAGAGCTTTTGCAATGAAATTTAGCATAGCAACTCCCTATGAACTAAAGAAGACCCCTATTGATTTTGAGGTCAAAAGGTCAAAGGTCAAGGTCATAAATAAGCAAATTCTCTCTGTTAAAACACTTTCGTTTCCACACGATATCTCTAGAATCATTTGAGCTATTGCAATGAAATTTTATATAACAACTCCCTGTGGCCTAATAAAGACCCCTATTGATTTTGAGGTCAAAAGGTCAAAGTTCAAGGTCGTAAATTTATACATTCTGTCTGTGTGTAATACTATTATTTCCGGGCGATATTTCAAGAAGATTTTGAGCTTATGCAATGTAATTTTATATCAAAACTCCCTAGGACGTCTCTCTCCCCTCTCAAAGTGCCCCGCCCCGTTTGTTTTATTAGTATTTATAGTATTACATGTCGCTATTTTTAGCGCAGGGGCATGAGGAGAGTTATTGCGTATAAAACAGGTTCTCGGCGGACTTTATATTCTTATTACATCTATTAGAACTGTTTAATAAAGATTAAATAAATCAAACACCATGGATTGTGTAAAATTTTGAGAATAACGAACATGAAAACGTGAATAAATACATGTATGTGACTTCACTTCTGCATATACTTCACGCTAAGTAAAGCGATTCCGTGGTCTAGTGGTTATGTCTCTCGCTTCAAGTGTGAGAGGTCCCGGGATCGATTCTCGGTAGGACCTTTCTTTTTTTTTTTTTAAATACTTTTTTTTTTCTAAATGATAGTATTCAGCATGTGAAATGAAAAATTTATGAGGTTATAAAATCATCATTACAGTGTGATAAAAATTCCATATAAAAAATCTTCTATACACATAATGAAGAATAAGCAATCAAATCTTTATATGCATATTGACATACATGTATTTTATTTGCTTCAGTATACATGTATACAGTTAATAATTCTACAAATTCAGTCAGGGGGGCCGACTTTTTCCCTAAGCGGGGGACACGAATTCTCTGAATTAGCTTGTTTTTCTATCAATGTGCCTCTAAACACCTGTATTTGTCCCCCGCTTGAAAAGTGGGGGATATTAATTTGGGTTTGTCCGTCCGTCCGTCCGTCCGTCTTTCTGTCTGTCTGTAACGCTTTTGTTTCCACACGATATCTCGAGAACCGTTTGAGCTTTTGCAATGAAATTTAGCATAGCAATTCCCTATGGACTAAAAAAGACCCCTATTGATTTTGAGGTCAAAAGGTCAAAGGTCAAGGTCATAAATAAGCAAATTCTGTCTGTTAAAACACTTTCGTTTCCACACGATATCTCTAGAACCATTTGAGCTATTGCAATGAAATTTTACATAACAACTCCCTGTGGCCTAATAAAGACCCCTATTGATTTTGAGGTCAAAAGATCAAAGTTCAAGGTCGTAAATTTATACATTCTTTCTGTGTGTAACACTATCATTTCCGGACGATATTTCAAGAAGATTTTGAGCTTATGCAATGTAATTTTATACCAAAACTCCCTACTAGGACGTATCTCGCCCCTCTCAAAGTGCCCCGCCCCGTTTGTTTTATTGGTATTTATAGTATTACATGTCGCTATTTTTAGCGCAGGGGCATGAGGAGAGTTATTGCGTATAAAACAGGTTCTCGGCGGACTTTATGTTCTTATTACATCTTTTAGAACTGTTTAATAAAGGCTAAATAAATAAAACACCATGGATTGTGTAAAATTTTGAGAATACCGAACATGAAAATATGAATATATACATGTATGTGACTTCAGTTCTGCATATACTTTACTGCCTGTAAGATGGTCTATGTAAAGCGTTTCCGTGGTCTAGTGGTTCTGTCACTCGCTTCAAATGCGAGAGGTCCTGGGATCAAATCTCGGCCGATTCATTCCTTTTTTTTTTTTTTAAATACTTTTCTTTTTTTTTTTTTACTAAATGATAGTATTCAGCATGTGAAATGAAAAATTTATGAGGTTATAAAATCATCATTACAGTGTGATAAATATTCCATATAAAAAGAATCTTCTATACACATAATAAAGAATAAGCAATCAAATCTTTATATGCATATTGACATACATGTATTTTATTTGCTTCAGTATACATGTATACATTTAATAATTCTACAAATTCAGTCAGGGGGGATCCGATTTTTTCCCTAAGCGGGGGACACGAATTCTCTGAATTAGCTTGTTTAATTTAATTCTTCTCAAACGCTCAAAATAATAATCGACAAATTGGATAAATTCAAATTTAAAAAGTATTTTCACAGCTAATAATACGTTCCCTAGGAATTGATCAAATTTTCAAAACTTATAAATAAGCATTAGTATATATTTTAAATTTTTGCTAATTGCCAAGATTTTTCATACCTCATTCTTCTGTGAATAATAATGTCGGTTGATTTTTAGAAGAGGATCACAATGCCGATTAAGATTAATATATATTTGTCCATTTTTTTTCAAAATTAATTTTACTACTTTAAGTGCCCCATTATTTTTTTTTTCAAAACTAAGAGTAAGCGATCCCTTATGATCGTTTGTAATAAATTATCAAAGACGGGGTAGAGAATTTACCCCTGGAAGCAGAGCTTTTATAATCTGTTTATTAGACAGAGAAGAAAAGAGAAGAAAACAAACATTTCATTGTGGAGGTAATCCTATTGTTTCCATAAAAACGTTACAAAAAGTGTAAACCTTACAGATGTATTCGGTGTTTTTATAACAACGTTTTTCAGGTATTACTTAACTTAATAAATGGTGTTTCTTAATACTTTGGCAAGGAAAATCAAACTCGATCGAGAGATTTGCTGGTGTTTTTGCAGTCTGTAATAACCTTCAACCTGCTGTATAATTAACCGTATCGTTCAACTTTCAAAAATAAACTAACAGTTGCTATAAATCGCGATCGCACGATGTACATGTAATAAAAACCAAATTCTCAGTTCTTTGAAGTTATTGTTCTAAGTATTGTCAATGCTTTGGTAAATACTTAAATAAGAATTCGATATAATCGTTATAATAGCCACTCTTCACAGCATATTGTCAATCTCTCACCAGGGGTGTATTACGCCAACAGTATACAAATCATAGGAAGCGCTTTGCTGAAGTTACCGTTGTCGATAGGTAGCGCCTTGTGGAAATTTCCGGTTTTGGTTGTAGAAGGATAAGGTTACGTGCCATAAAGCGATGTCGATAGGTAGCGCCTTATGGAAGTTTCCGGTTTTTTGGAGCCCATGCCATAAAGCGGTTAGCTAGCTAACCGCTTAAAAATGTGTTCATTGTATATATGGCCAAAAACTGAGGAAACAATTTATTTATACCATATGATTATGAAGGGGTTAGATCTTATAATTACTACCACCAAACAATTATACAAATCTATTAAGTAACAAGTAGATCAATTTATTGGAGGGCTGAGAGTTAGATAGAACATTCCATCGTTAAAATGATATTGTCCTACGGACCCGGTTTAACGATAGAATTCGTTCCATGTATTTGTAATGCAGCAAAAGAAACATGGGCGATAACTCGTACTCACTATAATCAGTGCTTGTACTACGAACAATCTAGAGAGTTCCGAATGTAAACATGGCAGGTAAAAAAAATTGTTGAGAAAATTAATTGGATTTTCGTCTTTAGATGGATTATTTTGTGGGATAAAAGGCATATTAAGCAATCTCAAAAAGGTTTGTTTTGATTAATTTGGTAGTTATTTCCAGTGCAAATCCTTTTATATTCATCAAAATCGTTTGGGAGCGGATCCGCTCCGATTTGCTACATTGCAAGTATATGGGACATATTCTAACTGTGGTGAGGGCTTGTACCGAGACACAGTTAGATCATTGTAACTAGCTGAGAGTAAGTGCATGTGTTCAATACCTAGTTATATACCCATACTATAATATATTAAGTAGATAATCTGTGATGATCCATTTTTCGCACCCTGTAAATTTGGACACTGTGTTTATCGAAATTTAATCCCCTTGAATAAACATAATGTCCTTATAGCCTCGAGAATTTCCTCAACAATGGACCATCAATAGGATTTATAATGCTTCCTTGCACATTAATTTAACCATGTTTTATACTGACATTTATTTGTGTAATATGTACTAAGGTCAATCTGATTAGAAAATTTTGTAGTGCATTTTATTTTCATCAATTTATGTTTGCTTCAATAAACAACTACTGTATTTTCATTAAAAATTATCATGTAAACATAAAAATTTTATCATGCATACACATGTAAATAGGTAGATTTATTAACCTGACCAAATATGACATCATTAAGTTATTAAGAAATGGCAATAAAAACAAAATAATTATAAATTATTGTTCTAAAAAAAATTTCAACTCTTACATCGGATTTGAACTGTAGGAAGCACAGGTGCTTGAGGACTGGACCCCCCCCCCCTATTCGAAATAGTCCCCTGGGCTTTTTCGACTTTTTTCTCATAAATAATCTTTCATTGACATATTTGTGATAAGATCTATACCAACAAATCGAAGAATTACCTAAAACAAACGTTCTATAAAATCTACCCTACACTGTATATAAAAATCAACAAGGTTGCCAACTCCGTAAAAAGCTTATCGAACGGAAGTGATGAGGAGAGGACTAATTTCCCAAATTCCCCATATAACCAAACATGTGTGTAAGATATCAACAATAGATATATTCTTGTTTTTTGAACGAATTCTTCATAAAGATATTATTTTCAAATGTTTTGTAGATTTTATATGAAATATTTACGGAAAAGAAGGTATTTAAATAAATTGTATTTTTAAAAGGGCACAACTCTCAAAACCGTTACATGCAAATCAGGTATTTAAAAATAATTAGAAATATTTCATTTACATCAGCAGTTTAGAACTCTATTCTTCCAATACATTTGAAAGACATTTTTTAAAATGTAAATCAACCAAATTTCTTCAAATGTTTATCTCAAAACAGTGTTTCAGACTTTCTGCAGAACTGAGTATTTCGGTAAAAAGTCGTCTCCTCGTCACTTCCGTTCACAAAGCAAAAACGATGACTGTAGCCAGACATCCTTAGTGTGGAAAACTGGCCATAACGACTGTTGAAGTGCCTTAACCTTCATAAGAGTTGATGGTTAATGAAAAGAATATTCAATCTTCAATATGATTTGTTGATTTTAGGGCTTTGTTTAGATTTTTGATACAATTCAACCAAAATTCTCGGCAGTGTCTCTCTCTCGGTTTGCAGACGTAGTTGGCAATCTTGTTAATTTATATATAGAGAGTGGGGTAGAAATTTTTATAAAATGTTTATTTAAGCAAATTTTCTGAATGGATAGGATAGATTATATCACAAATGTGTCATCCATATATAATTTATGTGAAAAAAGTCTAACAGGCCCGGGGGTCTATATTGCGGGGGGGGGGGGGGGTCCTGTCCTCAAGCACCTGTGGTAGGAAGTGGAAAAAAATCTCATTCACATGTTAGTAAAAGTGTCACTTGATATATGATCATATGGTTTCCAAATTTGCACATATGAGGTGATCTTAATGATAGCAAAATTTACTATACCTTAACTAATTATTGCAAATTCGAAGATGATCAGTATTTATAAAAACATGAAAATCATGTTTTACACACGTGCAAAATTTGCACTCGGGCTGCTGACTATCCCATGTGTGCATGATGCAGAGATTCAGAAAGCAAATCTTGTAACTTATCATCAAAATGTAAAGCTTACCCAAATTTTATACAAGTTGCAGGCGATATCTGCTTTGACAAAAAATGGTTGAGCAAGTTCCCGGTGCACAGACTTCTGACAGCCATGTTTCAAGGTCGATTATTAAAAAAGAAGACCGAACCCGACTTCTTTACATTACAAAGATAACTGTGACACAGCCTGACAGGCACCCTTTTCCTATTTTTATACCCCGTAAACAACGTTTCGGGGGTATATAGTTTTTGTCGTGTCCGTCCGTCTGTCTCTCTATCCGTCTAGCTGTTTGTCCGCAAAAACTTTAACCTCGCCCATAACTTTTGATTTAGTTGAGCTATGACTTTCATATTTCACAGGTGTATTTCTTGTGACAAGACCTTTTTTTTGCACCACTAAATTTGACCCTTTGACCTTGACCTTGGAGTTTAACTCGCTTTTACACAAAAAATCCAAACTTTTACTTTGGTCATATCTTTTGAACAGTAAATACCAGGACTTTTATACTTCATATATGTATTTCTTGTGAAAAGACCTTTAATTCATAATACCAAGAACTTTGACAATTGACCTTGACCTTGGAGTTTGACCTAGTTTTAAAAAGCAAACTTTGACCTGAATTTTTAAAGGGTTAGGGCTGGTGCTTTCATACTTTACATATTTAATCCTTGTGACAAGACTTTAATTTGATATCAAGATCTTTGACCCTTTAACCTTGACCTTGGAGTTTGACCTATGTTTTAAAATTTTTAACATTGGCCTTTGAAGGGTTAGTGCTAGGGCTTCCATGCTTCAAATATGTATTCTTTGTGGCCAGACCTTTCATTGGATACCTTGACCTTTTGACCTTTGAGATTTCCGTACTAATGGAAAAAAATTTAACCTTGGTCTACTTTTATATTTCAGAATTGTATTTCCGGTGAGAATACCCTACTATAGGTGTCAATATATTAAATTTGCGTTTAATGAAAATTTAATCTTCGCTCGTTGACATACTGCACTGTAAAAAAAAATAACTAGTTAATGTCATGAAGAAAACTAGTAGATTCACTGTCCATAGATGATACAATCACTACCTTAATAGTAGTTTTACCAGATATTGGTATATTTAATACATAAAATTAGTAAATTTAGAATTGATGAGTAACTTTCACTAGGTATCTAAGTATCTATTCGACCCCCGCTCCACAACTCACTATCTTAACCAGTAAACTGAAAGTTTACTAATCACGACCAACGCTTTACGAAAAACACTAGTTAAATTTATTAGGTTTTTCTTTCAGTGTGGGGCATCATGCAGTGTTTTACAAACACATCTTGTTTCTTTCAAATCAGCATGCGTAATTATAATAAGAGAAATCCAAGATTTTATCCCATCTATTGATCATGAGCATTTACATTTATACAGATCTGTGCCAAAAGTGGGGATAATTTTATTTTTTCTCTTTTGAAAACCGCATAAATGTGGTAGTGTTAGATTCACGGCATCCTACTACCATGGGCTAGTAAGTAACCCCTTTACACTGGATCGCTGACACTGGAATCTAACAGAGCACTGGAATGGCAAGCCAGAGGCCCTGGGTTCAATCCTTAGCAAAGGCAGATAAATTTATGTCTCTGTTACATTTGATGCCCACGTTGGGACCCGGGGCTTCTCTGTCGGGTGAAAGTGATTGCCACCAGAACTTCGCCCCACAGGTGTCGGTACTCCGAAAGAAATGAGGATATCTCATTCTCTTGAGGGGGACAATGTAGTAGTGTTAGATTCACGGCAGCTAGTGGGTTAACCTTTTAGCTGAATCAGTGGAGCAGTGGACTGACAAGCAGAGGACCCGGACAGAGGCAGATATTAGTAATTAATAAGTTATTTCCACCCCACAATTCTAATGGTTCAAAGTACAAAAACTGCATTTATTCTTATTTAATATACTTTAATTTTTCATTTATTGCAAAAAATGCATAGGTCGCCATATTATTTAAGATGTGAGACAGAAATAAACAGAAGTATATGTCAACAACAAAAATCGCACATTTTTTTGTAAATAGTATTATGAAAAATATGTAAAAACTGGTTAAAATGCATAATTCTGATGCTGTATGTTCCGGAATACTTCCTACTTTATATAAGATAAATTTGAATTGAGAATATCAGGGAAACTATTTTACATTAGAAGTATAATATAGCAAATGCCCGAATGAAGAGACCCGAGAAGGAGTTATTGCCCTAGTCAACATTTTTTAAAGATTGAATATTGATTAAATAAAGAAAAAATGCTTATTTTAAATTCTTTTACTTTACATTATTTTCATTACATCTATTGAAAAGCATTCCTCCAAAAGATATTGTTCTATCAGGTATTGATTTAAACTAAAAACAGTTTTTGCAAAAACCTATGACATCATAGGAGGGTGGAATTACCTTAAGTTAAGTGTGAAGTTTAATTTGCATTACGTCACAACCTATGGTGACAGCTGCGCTCAAGGTAAATAGTACACGCCTCCTAACTGCAAGTTTTACGACTGGGAGTTTCTTCTATAATCTGCAGGGGCCCGTTTTACAAAAAAACTTACGACTAAGACCAAAAGCTTCAAATTGTCGTAGTATTTTACAAAATTAATATTTCTCTTTCAAATTGTTTGTGTAAACATATCATACCATATTCCTTTAAAAAAGTTTGAAATAATTTTCGATATAATGTTTATTTAAAAGTTATACGAAGAATTAAATTTGGTCTTAAGTCGTTAAGTCCTTTTGTAAAACGGGCGTCAGATCTGTAGCGTTATGGTTTTATATATTTGTCTTTGACCATAACGCTACACTAACAGATCCCAAAATACAAAAAAGATGCAATTTACGGCGCAATATTTTTTGCGCACTTTTGAGGAGAATTTCTCCACTTTCTAGTATTGGTCAATCAACTACCTTTCACTCCCTAATTCTAGACACACTCTTTAGCCAATATGTATATTTTATCCACCTTCCAACCATTTATAGTTGTCTCTATCTATAGGCAATACACTCGCTTGTTGCGAATTTTCAGCAATCTAACAATTAATTTTAATCAAGCGAGTTTATCACTTGTACAGACGACTATAAAGGGTTGGGAGGTGGATAAAATATGCAGATTAGTTAAATAATGCGCCTAGAATTAGGGAGTGACAGGCAGTTGATTGATCGACGCTGGAAAATGGAGAATTTCTCCCCAAAGGTGCGCAAAGAATATTGCGCCGTAAATTGCACCTTTTTTGCATTACGGGGTCTGTAGCGTTATGGTCAAAGACAAAAATATAAAACCATAACGCTACAGATCTGCAGCTACTATAACCCCTGATTGGTTGCTCGTGCAACAGACTATTTTCGTGTCAATGTTGATAATATGAGTTGACCAATCACACAGCGGGGGCGTGAATTGTTTACGCTGGATGCACCTGTCGAAAAAGATTGTGACGTAATGCAAAACTTCACACTTAACTTAAATTCACGCCCCCGCTGTGTGATTTAACTAATAAATGTCTCTTCTACTTATAGATGTAGTTAAATCGCTGGCAAATGACCAGTTTTTGTTCAATTTCATTATGAATTTTAGTTTTTAAAAAACCCCAGAAAATGTGTATTTTTTCTTTTACATATTTAGTTTTTAGAAAAAGATTATAATTTACATCAATTCTAAAATTCAAGATCAATGTTGACTATATAATTCATTCGACATTGTATTTAGCAGCGTATATACATATATGACTTAAATTTTCATGTTGCACTCAAATTACAGTATTTTTTCTAAAATATCGATGCTGATGAGATGAAAATAATTTTTTTAAAGTGTCATTATATATATAGATTTCAATAGACTACTTTGATTAATTGCGATCTTTTAGCTCTTGTTTTTTTTTTTTTTTTTTAAATAGAAGGTTTGGAAATGGAACAAATGGAAAAGGAATTTTATAACTTTCTCTTATTGAAACCGGACAATCTTTAAATTTAGTAAAAGTATGGGATTTGAAAAAACTACAGAAAATACAAATCTCTGAACGGGGCATAAAAACAGCTCCCCGGAAATTCCACAGATAGGATCAGGTATCTGTGAGGCAATAAGCGTCCCCTGTCGACCGGTCACGCACAACACTGTTTACTGATCAGTTAGACGAAATATTCTGTAGTCGGTATAAAAAGTAAGGCCCGCAATGAGTATAAACACAAAGCTAAAATACTATCCATTGAGAAGATTCTGAAATTTTACGACCAACTGATAGGTTATATTTATAAACAAGGACACAATAACAACCATAGTATTTACAACATGTTGAGTTTTAACTAGACCTTTGAAAACCCAGTAATGGCAGCTTATTTATATGTAGCCTGCCTGAGTTTCAAACTGAGGGTACTCATGCAGAGCAACTATAACTTGCCTCGTTTTAAGAGTCAGTCCGCGAGAAAACCATGCAGAACTGTCCAAATCGAAGGTTGTCATATCTTAATGAAATTTGGTGGGTAGTTTGACTTTATAATATGTTATTCAAAAATGGCCAAAAAAATTCCCATCATTCAACATGGCAGCCGTAGGCAGCGCCAACTCCTTTTTGCACATTTAAGTACAAGTGCACTTAAAAAAATTCAAGAAAAATGGTAAAATTCACATTTAATTTATTTTACTCAAAATTAAACTTGCATTTCCATTAAGGTATTTTTAAGTAACATAAGACTATGTTCTTTCAAAATTGACATTTATCATAATCAAATATGCAATATATCAAAGGGCAGACAACTCTTGAAAATTGGCATGATGCCAATTTTCAAGAATTGCCAAAAGCATTACAAATTTAATGCCCCAAATCTTCCAAGACCAATCTTTGAAATTAATTTTTTTGATTTTATTGTACAAATATAACTCTAAACATTATCTGTGCAAAATATTGAGCTTGGGATATAATAAATAATTGAGATATGGGGATTTACATATTGCCAATTTTTGAAAAAATTGCTCAAACTCAAATGGGTTACAAAGTCAAATATAGTACTTAAAATTATAAACAATTTATGTTAGATATTGAAACATGTAACAATTTTCTTTGAAATAATAATTAAGATTGAAAAATATTAAAATTAAAAATTAAATTAAACTAAATTGTCAGAAATTACCCCTAATATGAGGATTAGCATTTTGCCAATTGTTTAGAAATGAAAAAAAGCTTACTTGCAATTTTTAAACAATCATATGAATATTCATGTTCCTTACATTTTGTATTCAGTAAGTTAGTATCTTTTTAATTAATAAAAGGGAAATTACAAGTATTTAAATTCAAACGGACTCTCAGTATCATTCATATAAATTTTGAGACTTGAACATATAAAATTTGAGCCTTCACTAAGTTGTTTGCTTTCTGCCAATTTTAAATTGGTACAATCTTTTAAAAATACTAACAGGAGATGTTATACAAAATACTCCATAAAGGAGTTTAAGAAAATGAAAGATGCTGGAGTTTACTCTTATTCCACTTCCCGAATCAAACAATTGTCTTCTTTTTTCGCTTGGCAAATATTCTTTTCAGGTAAGTTTAATTTTACCCCCCCCCCTTTAAAATCGTTTCTACATCACTGCTATGACTGCGATTTTCGTGAATAAGAGATTTTATGAACACGAATAAATCAACTTGAATTAAATAATGGGGGATTGAATTTATAAAATATATATTGTTTATAAATTTGTGTATATGAAGTGATTTAATCTAAAATAAAAAATATAATACGTTTTCCGTTCCGTTTTCCGTTCCTCGTTTTAAAAAAATGTTCATTCGTAAAGCTTTTCAAATCAACCGAGAGATATATGTATAAACTCCGTATGCAGTATGAATTTTTGATTTTACGTTCACCGGGATACTGTATATACTCTAAAAATGGCTAAAAAATCATACTCATTTATTTAGGATCTATAAATAGATGTGTAAAAAATAAAATATTCATTTGAATTCAGTTTTTCCTCATTAATTGTGTTAATTGGACCATGACTTTGAAAATAAAACAAAATTTGAAAATAAACTGATTACAAAAGGTACTTTTTGACTTGATCAATTTGTATACATTTTCCATTGAATTTTGTGTGATTTTCGACAAATACGCAAATGAGCTGTTACTAAAAATAGGTGCAGGGTTCAACATTTTTTTGTGAATATTCTGACTTCTACCTTTATGTAGAAAATTTTAAGCCACTAAAAACTCCCAAATTGCAACCTTCCATTTGGACGATTTTTTGAATTTTGCATGGTTTTCTCGCGGACTGGCTCTTAAAAATGTTCATTCGTAAAGCCTTTCAAATCAACCGAGAGATATTTGTATAAACTCCGTATGCAGTATGAATTTTTGATTTTACGTTCACCGGGATACTGTATATTACGAAAGCCCAATAAGCTCATTTTCGTAGGTAAAAAAATAATTTTTTTTCGCGTTATAACGCGAAACTTTCGCGAATAAACGCGTAACTTTCGCGATATAACGCGAAACTTTCGCGAATTAACGCGTAACTTTCGCGTTATAACGCGAAACCTGTCGAAAAAGATTGTGACGTAATGCAAAACTTCACACTTAACTTAAATTCACGCCCCCGCTGTGTGATTTAACTAATAAATGTCTCTTCTACTTATAGATGTAGTTAAATCGCTGGCAAATGACCAGTTTTTGTTCAATTTCATTATGAATTTTAGTTTTTAAAAAACCCCAGAAAATGTGTATTTTTTCTTTTACATATTTAGTTTTTAGAAAAAGATTATAATTTACATCAATTCTAAAATTCAAGATCAATGTTGACTATATAATTCATTCGACATTGTATTTAGCAGCGTATATACATATATGACTTAAATTTTCATGTTGCACTCAAATTACAGTATTTTTTCTAAAATATCGATGCTGATGAGATGAAAATAAATTTTTTAAAGTGTCATTATATATATAGATTTCAATAGACTACTTTGATTAATTGCGATCTTTTAGCTCTTGGTTTTTCTTTTTTTTTTTTTAAATAGAAGGTTTGGAAATGGAACAAATGGAAAAGGAATTTTATAACTTTCTCTTATTGAAACCGGACAATCTTTAAATTTAGTAAAAGTATGGGATTTGAAAAAACTACAGAAAATACAAATCTCTGAACGGGGCATAAAAACAGCTCCCCGGAAATTCCACAGATAGGATCAGGTATCTGTGAGGCAATAAGCGTCCCCTGTCGACCGGTCACGCACAACACTGTTTACTGATCAGTTAGACGAAATATTCTGTAGTCGGTATAAAAAGTAAGGCCCGCAATGAGTATAAACACAAAGCTAAAATACTATCCATTGAGAAGATTCTGAAATTTTACGACCAACTGATAGGTTATATTTATAAACAAGGACACAATAACAACCATAGTATTTACAACATGTTGAGTTTTAACTAGACCTTTGAAAACCCAGTAATGGCAGCTTATTTATATGTAGCCTGCCTGAGTTTCAAACTGAGGGTACTCATGCAGAGCAACTATAACTTGCCTCGTTTTAAGAGTCAGTCCGCGAGAAAACCATGCAGAACTGTCCAAATCGAAGGTTGTCATATCTTAATGAAATTTGGTGGGTAGTTTGACTTTATAATATGTTATTCAAAAATGGCCAAAAAAATTCCCATCATTCAACATGGCAGCCGTAGGCAGCGCCAACTCCTTTTTGCACATTTAAGTACAAGTGCACTTAAAAAAATTCAAGAAAAATGGTAAAATTCACATTTAATTTATTTTACTCAAAATTAAACTTGCATTTCCATTAAGGTATTTTTAAGTAACATAAGACTATGTTCTTTCAAAATTGACATTTATCATAATCAAATATGCAATATATCAAAGGGCAGACAACTCTTGAAAATTGGCATGATGCCAATTTTCAAGAATTGCCAAAAGCATTACAAATTTAATGCCCCAAATCTTCCAAGACCAATCTTTGAAATTAATTTTTTTGATTTTATTGTACAAATATAACTCTAAACATTATCTGTGCAAAATATTGAGCTTGGGATATAATAAATAATTGAGATATGGGGATTTACATATTGCCAATTTTTGAAAAAATTGCTCAAACTCAAATGGGTGACAAAGTCCACTATAGTACTTAAACTTATACACAATTTATGTTAGATATTGAAACATGTAACAATTTTCTTTGAAATAATAATTAAGATTGAAAAATATTAAAATTAAAAATTAGATTAAACTAAATTGTCAGAAATTACCCCTAATATGAGGATTAGCATTTTGCCAATTGTTTAGAAATGAAAAAAAGCTTACTTGCAATTTTTAAACAATCATATGAATATTCATGTTCCTTACATTTTGTATTCAGTAAGTTAGTATCTTTTTAATTAATAAAAGGGAAATTACAAGTATTTAAATTCAAACGGACTCTCAGTATCATTCATATAAATTTTGAGACTTGAACATATAAAATTTGAGCCTTCACTAAGTTGTTTGCTTTCTGCCAATTTTAAATTGGTACAATCTTTTAAAAATACTAACAGGAGATGTTATACAAAATACTCCATAAAGGAGTTTAAGAAAATGAAAGATGCTGGAGTTTACTCTTATTCCACTTCCCGAATCAAACAATTGTCTTCTTTTTTCGCTTGGCAAATATTCTTTTCAGGTAAGTTTAATTTTACCCCCCCCCCCCTTTAAAATCGTTTCTACATCACTGCTATGACTGCGATTTTCGTGAATAAGAGATTTTATGAACACGAATAAATCAACTTGAATTAAATAATGGGGGATTGAATTTATAAAATATATATTGTTTATAAATTTGTGTATATGAAGTGATTTAATCTAAAATAAAAAATATAATACGTTTTCCGTTCCGTTTTCCGTTCCTCGTTTTAAAAAAATGTTCATTCGTAAAGCTTTTCAAATCAACCGAGAGATATATGTATAAACTCCGTATGCAGTATGAATTTTTGATTTTACGTTCACCGGGATACTGTATATACTCTAAAAATGGCTAAAAAATCATACTCATTTATTTAGGATCTATAAATAGATGTGTAAAAAATAAAATATTCATTTGAATTCAGTTTTTCCTCATTAATTGTGTTAATTGGACCATGACTTTGAAAATAAAACAAAATTTGAAAATAAACTGATTACAAAAGGTACTTTTTGACTTGATCAATTTGTATACATTTTCCATTGAATTTTGTGTGATTTTCGACAAATACGCAAATGAGCTGTTACTAAAAATAGGTGCAGGGTTCAACATTTTTTTGTGAATATTCTGACTTCTACCTTTATGTAGAAAATTTTAAGCCACTAAAAACTCCCAAATTGCAACCTTCCATTTGGACGATTTTTTGAATTTTGCATGGTTTTCTCGCGGACTGGCTCTTAAAAATGTTCATTCGTAAAGCCTTTCAAATCAACCGAGAGATATTTGTATAAACTCCGTATGCAGTATGAATTTTTGATTTTACGTTCACCGGGATACTGTATATTACGAAAGCCCAATAAGCTCATTTTCGTAGGTAAAAAAATAATTTTTTTTCGCGTTATAACGCGAAACTTTCGCGAATAAACGCGTAACTTTCGCGATATAACGCGAAACTTTCGCGAATTAACGCGTAACTTTCGCGTTATAACGCGAAACTTTCGCAAATAAACGCGTAACTTTCGCGATATAACGCGAAACTTTCGCGAATAAACGCGTAACTTTCTCGTAATTTCGCGAAAAAATATGATGCGAGAATAGGATAGATTAGTTATCAGAATATTTTATTTTATTTTAAAACCTTACTATCGAATTAATAAACTGAATTTTACTTTCTTGTACATGTTTTTCAATAGTTAAATTCTTCAGACTGATTATTTCTTAAGGAAAATCTCCACTTGACATTTTTTCTAGCTGTTTTTTAATCAGTAACATTTACTACAACTGTATCACTAGTAAATTAAGCAATCAATCATTTTGGACAAAAAATTATACACTGTAGAAACATAACTTAAAAGTGAATGAACAATGTATAATTTCATTGTCTCCAATATTTTTAATTTGGGTTATAGAGAAGTTCGTGGACTAGCCATAAATAAAAACTATGAAGGTATACAGCAGAGTTTGTACACTTTGAATTGTCAATGTTTTTGTAAGCAATGGAATGACAACGTGGTGCAACCTCAAAATAGGATATCGAATTTCCACAGTGAATCCAACGGAGACAAATGAAAATCTGCTACCCAATTTTCACAAATGCGGTGGGACACAACTGACAAATTTACCTCATTTTGTCAATTTTCTGAGATCTTGATCTCTATATAATAAACTTATTTAAATTCTCTAGAGAGTGCATAAAAAAAAAACGGAAAGAGGTGATTTTCCCTGAAATTAATAATCTTGAAGTTTAACTTTTGGAAAACTCGCATAAACTTTGATTTGTTTGAACAGCGTTGAGAAAGACAAATTGTGACGGTAAAGATGGATTCAATAGCAAGAAAGCTTAAAATTTAACTTGTGATAGTCCAAGATCAAAATTTGCTTATCATTGTAATGAATAAAATTGATGACGAAATCAAAAGAACGTTGAGACTAAAGCAAATGTCTGGTTAAACAGCAAAAGTTTCGCGTTATAACGCGAAAGTTACGCGTTTATTCGCGAAAGTTTCGCGTTATAACGCGAAAGTTACGCGTTATATCGCGAAAGTTTCGCGTTATAACGCGAAAGTTACGCGTATATTCGCGAATATTTTGTGTTATAACGCAAAAGTTTCGCGGGTATTCGCGAAAGTTTCGTGTTATAACGCGAAAAATTTATTTTTCTTACCTACGAAATTGAGCTCATTGGGCTTTCGAAGGATATCATATCGACATGAGAAAGAAATAACATTTGTCAATTGACTATCTCCTGTTTGGGTACTTTGACAGATACTTGGTGATTAGCAGTCAATATGTGAAAGGTAGAATATTGATTTTCAATTTTTAAACTTTCTAATCAATACTTTTGGGTTTTACTAGTATTTATGAACAAGACAAAAATGTAATTTAAGAATATCCGAGTTCTTATTATCAATAATTTAAAAATGGTATATACACATGTATATTGATTTAAAAATATATTTTGAAAGATTCAAATCAATATTAATAGAATAAGATACTAGTATTTGAAAAAAAAATACAAGCTTTTATTCTTATACTTAAAGTATTTTGATAACGGGAACTTATAGATAATTAAAAGTTTCGTTTGTGAGGAATCCACAAATCCCTCTTTTAAACAGATGTGGCGACCCTTGCGAGATTGTAGAACAATGAAAAATGCAGAGATCCATGTACAATCTTAAAACTGGTGGCATAATCTCTTGTGGTTTAATGCAGATTTTCATAGTCTTTGTGGTCTCCCCAAAGTTTTGACTTCATTAACCCACCCCCTCCCCCCGGCGATTGCAAAAGTAAATGATCTTTCAAGAACGCATAAATATCGTCCAACCGTTTCTTGTATCTCCGAAAGGTGAAGCAGAAGTCTTTCAAAGAACGCAAGTGCTCTCTCTGAGATCGGAAAATCGTGGGTTTGATTTCCGACCGCGACTGACTCAAATTGATAAAAAAAAAGGTAATGTGTTCAACGGTTCCATTGCCAAGCACTCGGTGCATTGAAGTGAAAGTTCAATTCCTTCGGAGGAAACCTTAAAAAACCCAAGGTCCCATGTCACGACAGGCGTTGGCAAAGATTCCCCACTGTTCAATTGCCCTGAAAGCCTAATAATTGTCTAAAGAAGCATTTCACTAGTATATGGTGAAGTTTCTATGAGTGAAACATTTTCACATGGGAACGTGATAATCATATTTTTAATTGTAAATTGACTTATTTTTGATGATCTTTGATGAAGTTTGCTATACAATGATATTTTTATTACCTATAAAATACTAAGCTGCAGCTGTAGCTTCAAAATGATGTTTGAAGAAATATCGAGAAGACAAGTTATCTGCTCACTTTCTAAGTGTAGTATCTGTGTGACTGTCCCGTGGTACAACTTACTGACAGTGTGACGTCAGATGGCGGTACAGCGCACGGGCCTCGATCTTTTCATCACAAGATGACCAAGAGACAGGACGTGTTTTGGAGACGGTGAGTCAGCCTGAGCCAGAACCCACCCGGTCTACAGTTGTGTTTGTATATATTGTTGTAAATAAATAAATGAACACCTCCTGTAGTTACTTTATAAGTGATGTTTTATTTTAAGTTATCCACTTCTATGTATCAATATCCCCATACCATACCCCCTACAAAAGCTTTTCTTTTGAGAGCTTTGGAAGATTTTCAAAGTTAAATACAAATCCTTTCTTTGGCACGCCAAATTCATAACAAGAATAGATATGGGTTACCCAATATCCAAAGATATTCGACTGTTAGATTTAATATGTTTAACAGTGTTTATAATGACGTTAATAAAAAAAAAACTGCACTGTCTAATTATGGAACTGTTGTAAATATCGTGATTCCATAGCATTACGGTCACCCAGTCTCCTAACAAACAGTACACATAGGCCTACATGTACCTGTAGCCTTGGTCTACACACGTGCAATGGAGCTGTCACACGCATCCAGCGAGCTCGGAGAAACACGTTTTGTTTTGCCGAGAAGTTACGGTGTCAGACAAAACTTTTCTTTTCTTAATTAGATCATATAAATACGAATTCTGATTAATAAAAATTATACAATACCTGTTGAACTTTATATAGTTTGTTCTAACATTTGCATCTGCAACAACTTGTGTTTAAAATGGCCGGGTTGGGAAAATCAGGACCGGGTCGGAAAATTCTAAACTGAAAACATGGAAAACCTTTTTTGTTTTGAAAATAACTGAAATATACTAATATATTTGTCGCAGAAATTACTTACATTATTCAAGTTCTATATATAATGGTATGCTGAACTTCAACACGAACCCGAATCTCCAACCCATGCAGTTCTCGTTTTGCCACACATACCCTAAAGTTTACAAAGTGTACACACGAGCAGGCTAGGGATTGAAAATTCCGTCATTTAATAATACACACACACAGCTGCTAGAATGATTATGATAATTAACGGACTATAAACATGTACTTAATACAATTGTTGATATAGTATTATCAATTCATTGGTGAAAAGATATGAATCGAATAATGACCTAATTATTCTCTGTTATCAAACACGTAAAAAAAAAAAAAAGGCTGAGGAGGGAGCGAGCGTAGGAATATTGATATTTTTTATTTGCATTTCGGGGGGAAAGTGACTTTCTAATGATATTTTGACGTTATTTTTGATTTCTTTAACGTATGACATACACAACTTTACTCTTATCATGAACAATAATGTTGTATCTACTTATCATGATGGAATTATTTTGGTCGGACCAATATGTGTGAGCTGCCGCTGAATACAGTTATATATCTTGCAAAGATAGTATGCATTGATCGAATATATAGAAAATGAGTTAAACATAGTTTCACAGTCGATAAACTTTAGGTTTATCGGTTGTAAACTATTGTTTACGGGCTGTAAATTATAGTTAACAACATTAATCCATATTTTACATCTGTAAAACAGTTAATATCTGAAAAATAGTGTCACGATTTGTAAACTTCAGTTAACGATCCGATAAATACAGTTTTGGAGAGGACTTATATAGGCCATGCCTGATGTCCAATCCAATTATGTAATCTAACATAATAAAATATTGATTAAATTAAATACAGTTTCACGATTTGTGAAACTATGATTAACAACTCTTAACTATAGTTTACGATTGTAAATTATAGTTTACAGACGTGAATCTATGATTACAAACAAAATCTATTGTTAACGTTTTCTTACAGACAGATAAACTTAGATTGTCATTCATAAACTATAGTTAACAACCATTAAATATAGTTTTACAGATGAAAACTACAGTTAACGAATTGTTAACAATAGTTCACGTTTTGTAAACTATAGTTTACAGTCAATAAACCTAGTTTATCGACTGTGAAACTATGTTTAGCTCATTTTTGTGAATTTGGCGTGTCAATTTTCGTTACTGTGTACTAATGCAGGTACATTTTATAACTATTTAAGCGTGTGTAAACTTTTAAAACATATTGACGAACTTGTACTCTAACACAAATATACCTTAATTGTTAAACAAAATTCCAATCTATCGGTATCACTTTAAGTAAAGCCTGTAAACATATCTTAATTATGTTCCCCAAACGAAGTTGGGGAACATATTGTTTTTACTCTGTTTCTTATTATGTTCCCCAAACGAAGTTGGGGAACATATTGTTTTTACTCTGTTTCTTATTATTATTATTATTATTATTTTTCTTCTTCTTCCTGGGTACTTTTTTGTCCGGGAATGATCTTGTAAACTGTTCGTCCGAGGTAGGTAAAACCTTTTTAGGGTAAGTAGACATGTTATGCAGATTTGCGGAATCAAGGTCATTTTGCGCGCACGTGCTTGCAAGAGCGCGCACGTGCAACACTTGAAATAACCAATATAATAGATATAGTCGGAACTTTTCTATTTTTTGATAAAATGCTTTGAAACTCATAATGTAAGGATACATTAGTAGTATAGACAAGATGGCATGGTCAAAATAGCAAGATCTCACGCGCATGCACGTGCGCTTCGCTCTGATTGGCTGAAACTAAAGTCTCAATATCTTTCTTGTTTCTTGTCATAATCTTTTGAAATTTTGAACATGGTCCTACATTATGAAGATCTACAGCACGATATATTAAAGTTTTAATAAAATCATGCGCATGCGCGCGTGCTGTAATCTGATTGGCTAAAACTTTAAATGGCTATATCTCGTTTGTTTTTTGACGAAATGCTTTGAAATTTAAAACATAGTCATGCATTACGATATCCTAACATATGATACAGAAAATATTCATGAAATCACGCGCATGCACGTGTGCTGCAATCTGATTGGCTGAAACTTCAAATGGCTATAACTCTCTTGTTTTTCAACCAAACAAGATGGGATTTAGAACTTGGATAAATATAAGGGACTCCTACAAGAAGGTGTAGTCATTATGGACGTGCTTGCACGTGCGTGCACGTGAAATGAGTAAAATAAAAAATACACTCGAATGAGTGCATTTTTTAAATACTTTTGGATTAAATGCTTTGATATTATTAAAATTTTAGATAGTGTAGACAAGATAATATGGTCGTTACGCACATGAACAAGCGTGCAATGCCTATTTTTTTAATATATTTTGTATTTTTTTTTGGAAGACCTTGATTAAGTCTAAATTCCATAAAGTATTTCTTATTTAATAGAGATAACAGGGAATATGGCACCAAAAGGTAGTTGGGGAGCGTTTGGGGAACATCTGTAACGGTCCCCGTTACAATTAGCACTAGTTATTATTATTTTTCTTCTTCCTGGGCACTTTTTTGTCCGCGAATGATCTCGTAAACTACACATCCAACTAAGGTGAAATGTTTTTAGGGTCAGTAGACATGTTATGTAGATTTGCGGAACGAATGTCATTTTGCGCGCACGTGCTTGCAAGAGCGCGCACGTGCAACACGTGAATAACCAATATAATGTATAGTGCCGTAACTTTTCTATTTTTTGATGAAATGTTTTGAAATTCATAATGTAAGGATGTATTAGTAGTATAAACAAGATGACATGGTCAATATGGGAAGATCTCACGCGCATGCACGTGCGCTACGCTCTGATTGGCTGAAACTTAAGTCTCAATATCTTTCTTGTTTTCTGACGAAATCCTTTGAAATTTTGAACATAGCCATGTATTAGGATATCCTACAAAATGATATATAAGAATTATCATGAAATCATGTGCATGCACGTGCGCTGCAATCTGATTGGCTGAAATTTTAAATAGCTATAACTCCCTTGGTTTTCAACCAAACAGGATGGGATTTGGAACATAGATATATATAATGGACTTCTACAAGAAGATATGGTCACCATGCACATGCATACAAATGCGTGTACAAACGCTGCAATCTGATTGGCTGAAATTTTAATTAGCTATAACTCCCTTGGTTTTCAACCAAACAGGATGGGATTTGGAAAATAGATATATATAATTGACTTCTACAAGAAGATATGGTCACCATGCACATGCATACACGTGCGTGTACAAACGCTGCAATCTGATTGGCTGAAACTTTAAACAGCTATAACTCCCTTGTTTTAATTTCAACCAAACAATTTGTGATTTGAATAAGATATATATATATATATATATATATATATATATAATGGACTTCTATAAGAAGGTATGGTCACCCTGCACATACATACACGTGCGTGTAGGTGCGCTGCATTCTGATTGGCTGAAACTTTAAACAGCTATAACTCTCTTGGTTTTCAGCCAAACAGGGTGGGATTTAGAACATTTAGATGTAATGGACTTCTACAGGAAGGTATGGTCACCATGCTCATGTATGCACGTGCGTGCACGTGAAATGGGTAAAATCAAAAATACACTTGAATGAGCGTTTTTTTTAAAATACTTTTGGATTTAGTACTTTAATATTTAGCATATTAAAATATATAGATTGTGTAGAGAATATGATATGGTCATTACGCACATGCATTAACATGCGCAAGTGTGCAATGATAAAATTTGAATGAACATGGTACACTTCTGGGTAAACGTTGTTAAAGTCTCAAATGCATAAAGTTATTTAATTACGCTTACAGGGAATATTACTATGAAAGGGAGTTGGGGAGCGTTTGGGGAACATCTGTAACGGTCCCCGTTACAATTAGCACTAGTTTGAAAATGTATTTTTTTTTCAATTCTCAGTATTAATTCTTTTTAGACATGCGCACATCGATTTTTCATAACAAATTGAACTTCCTGCACATTATCTGATTATAGTGCCATAGTATTTTTTGATATAAATGAAATGTTCCATTTGGGGGGAAATGGTTTAGTGAACACTTGATCTTAGTAAGTATAGAATTTCTGTTTTATAGTAAATTGTTTAACATACAGCCTTAAAACATATGTATACCGAAAACGATCGAATATACCCACCATTTTGTACGGGGACTATTTGTATACGACAACTGTTGTTACGTGAGTTATTGTCTTTTTCAATACGCATTGAAAAAGTAGATATCGTTTTTTTATTTAATTCTTTTTTCTCCTAAAGAGTATTCAGTAGATAAATTAATTGATAAGTTCAGATTTTCCACCACCCATCACTGTATTATGTATGGGTGACTAGCCCATTTAAGGGGGTCTGATTTCAATCTTCGCAATGTTATTTATAGTGCGTCGTGTCAAAATATCACCTTTAAAAATTACGACATAGACGATCATTTCATATTGCCCTTACATTATCCCTCATATTTCTTACAAACAATACCTGTATTTAGCTCATATGTTCATTCAGAATGACCAAGAACGTCCCATTACATTCACTTAAGGAACATTTATTATGTAGTCATTGCAACCCAACCATACGAAAACGGTAGACACTTTCTTTTTGTCAAGAGAACAAAGTACTTAAAATTGCATTGGAGATGTAGCTGATTGATTTGAGATATATTTTTGCCCAAATTCTGAAAAGAATACATCATAAATAAGATTTAATAAATCGATTTTTGGTGTGGCTGTGGGCCCTACCCCGACCCAACACCCACGCACCCTCTCACATACAGTATGATGATTTTTATTTTTTATATCTTGTAAAGAGTTCCATTTTACAATCATTGTTTTATTCAGGTTTATTTGAGAAACACTTAGTCGCGAAGAATATGGAAATCCTGAGGTAGGTGTCAACAATAAATCTAAAGAACAATTCTTTAAGGCATGAGAAATGGAATAAGAAGTTATGAGTACCGAGGAATCTGACGGGGGATCAGTTAACTTTGAAATCCTACGAACATGTCTAAAGACACCATGTACCAAATTGTTACAAAATATTTTGAAATTAAAATTCAAACGATATGAGGAACTCAAGGAGGG
This sequence comes from Saccostrea cuccullata, assembly GCF_032062105.1. Classification (NCBI taxonomy): domain Eukaryota; kingdom Metazoa; phylum Mollusca; class Bivalvia; order Ostreida; family Ostreidae; genus Saccostrea; species Saccostrea cuccullata. The sequence continues at coordinate 11,717 of NW_026929421.1, read as the reverse complement.
AGTTCCTTTGGACACCCTGTCTGATAGGTCAAAATATGTTCTGGAAAGACAGAATAGAGTGAGCAAACTAAATCTTCCAGTCCTGTGTGATATATTCCGTTCTGGAGCATTTGAATCCTTAATTGGCTTACCAGTTTTAGGTTGGTTTTCGATCGAGGAAATTCCAGAGGAACACATAGGAATAGCAGATGAAATCCAAAGAATATGGAGGATATGGCAAAAACATATCAAAGATAATGAGGATGAGACATTATCTGACAACGACAGCAACATAGCTATGAAAACACTGATGGAAATTGGGTTCAGGATGAGTAAGCGACGTGAACTTAAAGAATTTGGTGTGGATTTCTTTAGGGAAGTCGGCTTGGCATGCAATGAAGGTAATTTTCATTATTTGAACTGTATTTGATACATGTTTGTTATGGAATCCGTGATTTAGGATGTTATATAGCAGAAAGTTCCTTTAAGAAGCAGTTTGATTGTTTGCATTTTTCCACGCCCTTTCGATAATTTTTCACTCATATTGAAACACCAGCAATTATTTGCAAGTGTGTTGCAAATTTATACCTATACTACATAGGTACCAATGTTCATGGAGCAGTGATGGGTCCTATATCGTGCCAGCAACTTCTGCAAGAAATAATGAAATCTTTTCTAATAAATCGTATATTATATACAGTATCCGAAAAAGACTTTATTCTACAAATCCATAAAATTGCTAACTAAAGTATGATTTCAATACATGTATTTGTATTGTAAATTATAATTTATAAGAAATACTATCAGCATCAAAAGTCTTGTTTTATGGCATAATTAGTGAAAGTGGCTGAAAATGAAATTAAGGAAACTCAAGTTTTTAATCTAGTAATCCACAGGTGTTTGACGTATTTAATCTTTCTTTTCATGAGTAAAAATTTCCCAATACTGTAATAATAACAACAGTATGTTTATTTTTGAAAAGAAAGGTTTCATACGTCAAGCATCTGTGTTTAAATCGTGCATCACACTGCCTAATAATTGAATAAGAAACTGGTTTTCTTGTTTTAATTAATTTTACATTGGCCTGGAGAGTACATTATGAAGACAACTGCTAGCAAGAATTATCATACCAAACAAGTTTTCTTAATGCTACTATATCACAACACAATAATCTTTGAAGGTAGGGCATACCGGTAAGCCCCAAACCGTACATTCTGTGAGAAGAAAGAAGTTATCTCAGCTTCAAAGCCCCATAGCTCCCTCCCCCTCTCCCTCTCTCAGATTGTACCCCCTGTTGGCTTACATGCATCCTGTGCTGATTGAAAATCAGTATAACAGTATAAAACGAACGAATACCTTATAATAGATATGCATACTACTATATGATCATTGTTCTGTTTGTCCACCCATCTTCTCTCTATAAAAGTTGAAATAATTTTCACATTTATAAATGTGTGAAGAAACAGTTTTTTTTAATGAAAAAGACTTCGTGTACACTTTTGTTTACTTTAAAAAGAACCAAACTTTGATGCAGTACAACTGGGAAAGAAGAACTCTATTGAGATGAATATTGATTCTTCATTCAATGGCTGTGTCAATGTAATACAAGGAGGTCACACTAATAAAATCATTATTTATGAAATGCATGACAATCGGCGTGGTGAAATACAATATACATCAACAGGAAGAGGTAAGTATACATTTTGTAAATTGTAACATACACGGACTATTCAATATCAATAATGTCCTGAGCTCTGTGACATACAACATAGATATTATATGACATTGTGAGAAGCTGGAAAACAAGCGCTAATTGAGACACTGCTTGAAAAATGAATGGTAAAGAATCAGTAAATTAAAGTGAAATTAAATGCTTCATTACAACTGCTGTAAAACTCGTTGAGAATCCTTAAAATATTCCCTGAACCATGTGAAATTTATAGCAACTAATGTGCGTTTTAACCTAAAGAATTTTTAACAACCTATGTACGTTTTGCTAAAATTCTACAAATTGTCACAGGTGATATTTGTTTGACTTTAAGACGCATAACAAAATTGATAGGTATGATTTTGGGGTAGTTTACACTGTTTTAAAGAAACATTTGACAATAAAAAATCTTAATACTCAATGGTCACTTTCAATGGTCACCCGATAGTCACCATATGGTCATACGACAGCGTGTAAGAACATCTAAACAATTATCAGAAAAATTAAAAATTGGACTGAGCTATCCACGTTTGTCTGAAATTCAAGGAATTAATGAAAATTGAATCCATTGTTTTAAACCCCCAAAACAAATTTACAATAAGATTTACTTGAGAAAAAAAAACCCGCCAAGGTCTAAGTAAGAGCAAAGAATTGCAAATGCACAAAACCGTTTTATAAGGCCATTTTCTTAAAAATCAGTGGTCTTGTTCAAATTCTTATTCGGGAGGCAGTCTAATTACTAAAGAGGCCTAGAAAGGAAATTTTTGCAAAAAATCGAAAGGTTTATGAGAGGATGGAAACAAAATCAGGGATCCACTATATTAAATTTCTTCCTGACAGCGTCCAAACCCAGACGCCATGAAGAGTCAAGGAGTGTTGGGGATAAACAGATGTTATTGTTTTGTCACTCCAACAATATTCGCCAGGTCTTCCAATCCTTGACTTGTTTCATTTTCCAAACTTGTAAAAAAAAAAACGCCTTTCAGAAAAAAGAATCAAGTCCAGGAAATCATAGGATCCTCCATATTCCAGTATAAGAGGGTCATACTCAAACATGTGTTCTAAAAACTATTAGAAATTGAATAAAAATGTTACGGACATGTGTTTTTAATTCAAAGAGAATATTTAAGTAAATTCATTAAGAACTAATCTTTGAAAAATGTTTTTATTTATTTCTTTCCAAGCACTGTGGACACTATTTATTGAACAGCCCTCGTATATAACATTGTATTGATCCGCTGCAAAATGTATGAACAATTGTTTCTTACATGCATATTTTATTTTTATCAAGGGTAATATTACAAATATGAAAGACATCAAAATTGATAAAAGTTCATTCAATTTAAATTTACCATAATATTCTTATTTCAAATATTTGATGAAAACAGTTTTACCTAAACGAATTATTTTATTTATTGTACCTCAGTCCAAGTTTCGGCTGTTCTACACTCAGACGATCCAGCTTTCCAAGCTGTAACAGAAAGAGCAAGCGAATTGAATATAGAAGAAATTAATGAAAGACCTGCCTTAAGAGACAACGACACTTCTATTCAAGAAATTCGACAGGGAAGTCTCGTCATAACATTTACGTTTAGAAACGATCAGTCTTTGGAAGAAAATATTCAAAGGGTGTTTCAGTGTGTATTCGAGGACATAAAAATCAACGAAATTTTAGAAGAGCAGAAAGTCGACACACTGGAAGTTTTTGGATATATATATGATCCTAAAGAGTACTTTCTTGATTATGGTAAATAGAATTTAAAAATGTTGGAAAAGTGAAATATTAACAGAATAAATTTTGGTAAGATATTCCAACTGTTTCTACACTGATGTAAAGAAAAAAAAAATAAATTGAGCAAATTAAATAATTTGATTAATATTAGGATACTTTACAATACAAATAAATATCTGACGAATTTGATATTAATCAAAAAGTAATATTTCTAGCATAAATATGTAGGCAATATAATGATGAAACCACAGTATAGTTTTTCAAGAGTTTGGAAGATATATCATCAAACCTTTTCTCTCTTCGTATAGCCACCAATGTATCCACAACAAGATCTGAAGTAGGAAAGTTTCACTTGTATACACATCTGACATGGACGTTTTCTGAATGTACTTGCGATATCGATATTGTTTTGTCAGAATTGTTCCATAACCTGTTGTCTTGTGATCTCACAACTGAAGGTATACGTATCTGAGTAAAATGGTTAAAGCCATATAGGGCGTAACTGATCCAAAAAATATATTTTTGAAAAATACAAAATTAAGTAAAGAAATATAGTTAATACATTTAAATTAAAGCTTTTCATACAATTTTGAACATGGAGAACACCTCGTTTTATCTAATAATACGATTTGATCTTCTCTGTAATGTGTTATTTAAATCTTTTGTATTTTCTTCCGAGTCGGAGAAAATTCCGAGAATCCAAATTAAATTGTGATACTAGTATCTTTATAACGCAATTGACTTAGAGTTTGTAATTTACGGAAAAGTTCTATCTTCATATAAAGTAATGATACAAATTATAAGTTCTTATAATTTTAGTCTAATAATTTTCATTGAACATACGCCATATATGGCTTTAATGCTTAATTTTCTTTAGTTTTATCTGTCATATGAAAGATTGTTTAAAGTATATAAGTTTTCAGAAGTACTCTGATATTAAGTAAATATGAAATTGTTTTGTTGCAGTGAATGAAGACATTTGGATCATTTTGAAAGGGAGTATAATTAATCCAACAGATATGGCCCTCAAACCGTTCGAGTCCTTGCTTCCCAAAAATATGGATGACAAGATGAGAAAAATAAATCTAGAATTTGAAAAATCAGGGCAATGTGAAATTCAAAGTATTCAACAGGAAAAAAGCACAACGCATGTAGTACTGAGGACAAAATCTTGTATCAGTTATTCTGGTTTATTATTAGAAGATGGTATTCTTCTTTCTTTTTTGAGAATATTTTTGTGGTCGGACGAGTCTGAACTCCTTATATCAAAAGTGCAACTAATGAGAATTGGTCTGATTCTTCATACAAAGCTAGCACAAAACAAAGAATTACAACAAACTGATCATAGTAAGTATATACCTATACAAAAATCTAAATTAAAATCAAGCAAAGTTGACATATTTATATTGCAGATGAATACCATTAGACAGTGCCAATAATGTAGGTACATATTATTCGTCTTTTATTTAGGGGAGGGAACAACGTTAACATTTATAAATTTGTAGTAGTTGGGCATTCAGCCACTACTGATGTAAAAGGTTCGTACTTCGCGTTGTGTGTGTTTTTAGCTCACCTCGACAAAGTCGAGGTGAGCTAATGCTATACTCCCGGCGTTGGCGTCCCAGGTTAAAGTTTTAGGAGCAAGTCCATTCCCAAGTAACAATAAGCCCTACCTGAACCAAACTTGCATGGATGATGCATCTAGGGATGGACCCTACCAGACTTGCTTCGGATGCTGGATCTGATCTACATTTGCATTCCCAAGTCAACTATAAGCCTTTACCTTAACCAAACTTGCATTGATGATGTATCTAGGGATGGACACTACCAGACTAGCTTTGAATGCTGGATCTGACATACATTTTCATTCCCAAGTAACTATAAGCTCTAGCTTTACCAAACGTGCATGGATGATGCATCTAGGGATGGATACTTCCAGACTTGTTTCAGATGCTGGATCTGACCTTCATTTTCATTCCCAAGTAACTATAAGTCCTACCTGAACCAGACTTGCATGGATAATGCATCTAAGGATGGACACTATCAGACTTGCTTCGGATGCTGGATCTGACCTATATTTTCTATACAAGAGACCAGGTTAAAGTTTTGGGAACAGATCAATCCGAATGAACTTGAAGTCCTTAATATCTGCAGTATTAACAAAGTTATGAATATTTGTTTACACTACACGTTTTTCACGTCACGCGTAGAAATGTGTGTATGCCATGTAAGGGGTTAAACACAACTTGCAAGAATATTGTTGTTGGGATGAATACTAAATATTAAGAAAATATGATGTGAGATTTGCATTAGTTAAACTGATAACATTTGTCGAGGTGAGCTTCGTAATCTTTGATTACCTATGTTTTTTAAAGATGTTCCTTTCAATAATGTTAAGTTTCAACCTTTATGAACTTTTTTGATTTTCTTTCCAGGTAAGTTTGAGCCGACTGTAGTGAGGCTTGTAATTAAATAATAGATAGATGATAACGTTTTAAATCTTTAATAAAGTTTAACAATTGTATATGAGAATTTCAAACAACAAATTAATAATCCCGGGGAATGAATGTGGTTTTCTAGAAAAAATAACCATGATAACTAAGTGAAAAAAAAGAACTAAGTTAGAAAAATAAAGAATTAATAATCAAAATTTAGTAAGGGAAATAGTGTGAGGCAACTCCTGATATTTACCTTAATGCAAGGTTTGGCTCAGTAGAAGCCCAGAGCTCCGCTGTGCTCGGGTTTAAATACTGTTCTTAACAATAGAATGAGTGTAAAAGTTAGCCGTAATGTGATTTGACAATAAATTTAGAGGTAACCAATGAAAAGTCTCGAAATACGTTTGGAAATAAAAGATAACTCTCTTCCGGTTTCATGAATAAACAAATCGAATAAAGTAAGTTAGATAAATAATGTACTGGAAATAATTCATAAATGACCGATACAACCACAATTTTTTATAATGGTAGTAAAAGCCTGTATGCATGTTTATGAAGCTAAAAATCATCCAAGATGCAATTAGTTTCATATTGAAAATTCTTCAGAGTTTTCATCTGGTGAAGTATCCTAAAACATTAAAATTGCCGTATAAGACTAGATAGATACTCAGCAATCTTGATTGACCAATATTGCAAACCAATATGCATTCGTTCACCAAATTTTTAAATATCTGAATGAATATAGCTGAAAGCGCTAACAGTAAAGATTTTATTTAATTTGGACTGCAGCATTCTGTTTTTATTTATTTAAGTATATATGAGTATTTTCAAATTTATAAAAGAATTTCTAATGTACATGTACCACAATTCATTGCAAGTTAAACTTGATGAAGTTGTAATTAAAAAAACTTATTTAATATACAGTTCTTCTTGGACAAACCCATGAACCCATGGTATTTTAGGGGGTTGGGGGATGAATATTGTAATATTACATTGTATCAATATTTTTAAATCCCACGAACAATTTTCGTGCTATTCTCATGATTCATTAATATTTTAGGTTTTATACTGTGGAATATACTTTTAATATTCCAGGATACCTATTTTCAAAATTTATGTATGACCATTTCACACTCACTCATGACGTCTTTAAAAAGTCAAGAAAAATATATACTAAAAATTTGTTTATTGAAAATATACCAGAATGTAATATTCTTAACACAAGGCTCTAAAACCATCAATTGGAAACAGAATTTCGTACCAATATAACTTTTAACATTCTTTGATAGTGAAAAAAGTTCTTTATATATTTGAATTTAATTAAATAATAATAATAAAAAAAAAACAAAACTTTTTAAGCAAACCCTTTAAAGGGACATAGACACAATTTCAGCTGATTTTTTAAAACCAATTTTAATGTTTAGAATTCCTAATTAAGACAATTTAGATTATTATCAAGAATTTGAACACCATCTGTAGATTTACAAAGAAGATACAGAACATAAAAATCTTCATAATATAAACAAGGTTTGTGCCTTGTTTTTGTTTACAGATAAAAAAATATCACATTTATAACAAAACAAAATCCAGTAAATCACTAGAAACCGTTTAATGGTCCTTAGAATTACTGTTAAATTATTTATTGGAAAATCTGCTTTGAATGAATATATTTTATTTTTATTTAATCTATGTAAAGAAATAATGACAATCATGACATGGACCTTGTTCATATAACAATGGTTTTTTAAGCTCTAAATCTGTCTTGTATCTCAACAACTGAAATTTAATCTTTTGATGATTATTAAAAATATTTAGTATTTGCAAACATAAAAAAACAATTTGAATATTTTCAGCTGTGACTTTGTTCATGTCCCTTTAAATGAAAACGAGGATTTCCATAAAAAAGGCTTCAGTCTGCTATCAGATAATGGTCTTGAAGCCAGACGTACGTGATACAATACTTTGAATAAATAAAACAATAACATTGTTATTCTTTTTTTTTTACTTTCTTAGCCTTGATCATTAAGTTTTGTCCAGAATCAAACATAACGAAGGCTATCAACAAAGGTGCTCTTCCAGAAATACTTACAAGCGTTTTACAAGTCAGCGGAATTGAAGTTCCAGACAGAATGAAAATTAAAGTAGATATAAACGACCAAAAAAGTAAGACAATAGACACTTTTTCTACTACCCCTTATCCGCCATCTTATAGGGCAAAGTAGTGAATTAACCTCTTTGGGCAACCAATTTTAAACATACATGCAAGAAATATACGGAGGAAAGTATTAACAGTCTTAAAAATTCATATTAATAGAGGCTTGAACAAACATTTATTCATAAGATGAATAGTGTTATCTTTACCTCAGTATCCAGTATCCCAAATTGAACTTGGTTGAATAATGAAGGGATCTGGGAATGTTGCCCTACAAGATGGCGGCTAAGGAGAATAACTCCTAGGCAAAATATATTATAAGAAAAGGATCTATGCATACTATGAATTATATGTAGATAACAAATAGTATTAAAGCTCAAAAGTCCATAAAAATACAATTAGGTGCAGAGCAAACTCGGACCTCCAAAACATCAGAGGTGGGATCAGGTGCCACGTAGAGTCGGCGTATATATAACATTCATACAATGCTCTTTCTTTACTCTTTTATTAACAGTGAAGAAGGAAAAACTTCAAGAGTAATATGTATCAATATGTTCGAAAAGTGGTGTGAATCAGATGTGGATACTCAAAATTTCAAGGATTTTTTGGAATATTTGAACTCATAACATTTTATCAAAATCAACAGCTTTTTAAAAAACTTAACGAATTTTCAACTTAATACTCGATGATATGAACATTTAATTTTACAAGTAAGGTTAGGTAAAAGTCATTTTTCCCTGATATTGAGCATAAAGAAATACTGCTGCCAATAATGTGATGCTTAGTTTCATTTCAAAAGATTAAATGTTTTTGCACAAAAAATGCTACATAGTTTATCAGATGATATTATCGAATTAAAATAGATACTAGTAATTTTAACTTAAACAGATATTGGCTTATCATTACTTCCTCTATTAACAAATAATAGGGGGAATTATTTATTTTTTAAACTGTTTTATATTCGTTTTTATTAATTTCAAAGTGAGTATATGATCATTAAAAACACAAAAGGTACAAAAACGAAATGTTTTGACTATTTATTAAGTTAGAAAGAGAGAGAGAGAGAACACTTTTTTCCTGAATTTTCGTTCGAAATGGTCAAAAAACTAAAAATGTTTTTTGTTTTGAAAATCATATTTATTTGGTTAATTTTAAACATTATTCCATTTATGTTTTCAAATTTATTTGATTATTTTTTATTCTAATTTCCAGTTGTTTAAAATTTTAATCTTAATTCAGCGTTTAATTATAGTTATTTCGAGAAACAGAAAAGGGAATGATATTTTCTTTCTTTGTCATTCAGGAAAAAATTAGTCTTTGCTTGAATTTAAACTCAGTTAACCATTAACGTACCACTTATGAGGAGGTATAAAAATGATATTTTTATTATTCCTTACATTTTAATTTTAAAGTTCTTTTTAATGTATCATTCAGTCAGATCAGAAACCAGACAAGAATAACTCTTTAATAAAGAATACTAGTACACGGTCTTTTCATGTGAATGAAATATTGTCTACGACGTTTAGAAACGATGACTTTTTATCGATTAATAACTATTTTTATTCATATGTTGATTCGATATATGACCTTGAACTCGAGATAGAAGTAGCTGTAGAATCGTTAGCTACAGAACTGTAGCTCTCAAAAAAAAATATAATGACAAACCGGAGAGGTACAGTGCCACCCACTGTAAAAATTATATATTTATTGCGCACAATAAAGTGTGCTCTTTCTCGATTTATTTTCCCTGAAATTGAGATCATCGAAAATTTCGGCTATATGCATACTGCCATTTTGGTTTGCCAGATAATTCGGTCCAACGCCTTTCGTGCAGATGTCAACTACGAGAGTACATATAGGAGTAAGGAATTTTTCATTTATTTATTTATTTATTTTTTTTGCGATTGAGATAAGAATTTGGAAGAATTAATCCAGAACTAAGCGCAATATTTTGTGGACAATAAATAAACAGTTTTTACAATGACACTCTAGCTCTCCGGTCTGTCTATATTTTGTTCGGAGAACTACAGTTCTGCAACTATAGAATCGTTTGCCTTTTATGTGAATATATATCACTAGAGAAAGACATAAAGCTTAGAATCATGTTAAATATCAATTTCCGTCATTAGATAGCAAAATACCAATTACCACCTGCTTGTTGGGTTTAGTTCACACGATCATTCAAAAGGACTGAGACACAAGGCGAGTGTTTCCCCAACCCAGGCAACCTCATCTCACCTCTAATGTTTTACGTTGCTTCGTTTGCTCTGTCATAATTTGCTTTGTTTCAATTGCCTCTTGACTGAGCATGATATCTTCATAAAATATAATTTTTTTGAATCGTCTCTGTCAGTGTGATGTGTGTTAATTATTGAATGTTTATATCGACTTGTTTTTTACAATAACATACTTTCATATGACATGTATATTATATCATATAAATTTATTATATGATTGAATAATTTCCTTCTCTCTGATTGGTTGAGATCCAACTATGTTAGAAAAATACTACGTTGTATTGATCTGCAAGTGACGTTCCAGGTCAATACAAGGATTTATTTCCTCTACATTGATCTAAAAATAGATAGGGAAATTCCGAATTGATACAAATTGTTTTTGAAAGCTATTTAAACGACTATGACTTTTTTATGTGAACAAAACATTAGCGAATATAGATATATTTGGGTGATGATTGTAAGAAGGGATGCAGGGACACCCCTCCAACACTTTTACTAAACATTAATTTTTACTTTAGTTTATGGCAGTCAATTTTCCCTGATAATACTCTTTCCTTTGAGAATCTCTCCTATTAAAAAAGTAAAAAAAAAAGACTGACATTATATTTTTTTCATAGCAACTAAACTTGATAAAAAATCTTCATATTGAAACGACTTGTAAGGCTTATTAACGTTTTAATTCTGCTTCTCTTTTGTATTTGGCTAGGACTTAATTAAATGGAAACAAGTAATGAGCTTTATCATTTTATCAGTGAATCATATAATAAAACTATTATTGCTGTTTTTTCGGTCAATACAATGATTTAACCATCTTCGAAGTACAATATTCACCGAGCTTATATATATATATATATAAGCATTGAATTAACAATTTTGGCTGTCAAATTGTATACCGCGCGTGTGTTATAGGACCGAAGACAGCTAAAAATATTAATTCAATGCTTATATTTACATTCTCTCATTTTCCTTCTTCATAATTGCTTATTTCGTTAATCTTTAATGTGAATTTAGCGCCCTTCAAAACTGACGTGGTAAGTAGACGTAAGAGCTGCTTGTGACGTCAGATGACGTTGCAAAGTTAAATAACGCAAACAAACATTGCAAGGAAAAAAAGTGACAAATTAATTTTAAACACACATTTGTAGTATTTATACGTTAATTTAACATGGTTATATTTTTAAATTAAATTGAGTCAAAACATTGTACATTTTGTTGTTCCTAAATTATAGAAAATGCATGTAGCCGCGACTGTGTATTCTAACGCGCGGTGACAAGGTTTCGCGTGTGTTATAGAAATTTGAATGTCATGGATTCTAATGAATTTCATAAGGAAAAATATACGGAATGTATATATATATATATATACGTATATGTTCACTTTGAACTTTGTTTGTTTGTTTGTCTTTTAATCTCTGCACAGGTCGAAATGATGATGAAAGTAAGCACGCGAAAAAAAATATAAAAGCATTTG
>NW_026929420.1:0-36759 GCF_032062105.1 Saccostrea cuccullata | reverse complement strand
CAGAAATCCAGTGTTAGGTATTTTTTTTTAATAAAATATGCATTATAAATATTGTGAAATCATTGTTTTTGCTGTTTTTTAGTGTAAAGTGACCAATAACTGGTATCTTATAATTAAATTCCAAATATATAACAGCAGCATCCTCAAACACAATATCAAATCCCCACCATTCAATATTTTTCCCCTCTAACAAAGAAAATCCAATGCCTTGAAGGTATGGCATTTTACAGTTAACATTAAAGATCTCTTTTTGAGCTGATTACACCATTTTAAAAAGGGGGATGTAAAATTACTGCACTTGTACTTAAAAACAGTCTTCATATTTCAGCAACTTAGGCACAGACAATTGTGCACTAAATCATGAACCAGAGTTCTCCACAAGGGGTTTTACCATGGCGGCCTGCCATGGTTAAATTTATGTGCACCATGGTTAAACGAGCTGCGCCATGGTTAAAATCAGCAGCCGCCATGATTAAATTTTATTGCATTTCAGTCCTGACACCTACTTATTTTTAATGACTTGAGTAATTAATTGTGTTTTTTCTACGACTGCCCTGCACCTGGCATGCTTCGAAGGAAAGCGGACTGTGCTAAACAAACACGTCGTTAATCAGCGACTATGCTGTGAAGCGTGACAATCAATGGAGAGTCAATCAGCTGATCAATATTTTGAGAGTTAATTATCCCGTACACATGTAAATAATTTTGGGGAACTTCAACATGTTCACTACATGATTAGATATATAACGAGTTTATAACGGGTTTATAAAAGATTACAATACCGGTACAGTATTACGAGCACAATAATCGTCATGCTTGCGATTCAAGTTTCTGTGCCAGAAAAAAATACTCTGTAAAAATTTCATATTCCTCTGTATTTAATCAATTACCCATGCTCTGTTTTTAGCTCACCCGAGCCGAAGGCTCAAGTGAGCTTTTCTGATCACATTTTGTCCGTCGTCCGTCCGTCTGTCTGTCTGTCTAGCTGTCCGTCTAGCTGTCCGTCTGTAAACTTTTCACATTTTCGACTTCTTCTCAAGAACCACTGGGCCAATTTTGACCAAACTTGGTACAAAGCATCCTTGGGTGAAGGGGAATTGAAATTGTTAAAATGAAGGGACATATCCCCTCGCAAGGGGAGATAATCAAGAAAAGACAAAAATAGGGTGGAGTCATTAAAAAATCTTCTTCTCAAGAACCACTGAGCCAGAAAAGCTGAAACTTATGTGAAAGCATCCTAGGGCAGTGTAGATATTAAATTGTTCAAATCTTGACCCCCGGGGGAAGGGCGGGGCCACAATGGGAAATCAAAGTTTTACATAGAAATATATAGGAAAAATCTTTGAAAATCTTCTTCTCAAGAACTACTGGGCCAGAAAAGCTGAAACTTATGTGAAAGCATCCTAGGGTAGTGTAGATTTTAAATTGTTCAAATCATGACCCCCGGGGGAAGGGCGGGGCCACAATGGGGAATCAAAGTTTTACATAGAAATATATAGGAAAAATCTTTGAAAATCTTCTTCTCAAGAACCACTGGGCCAGAAAAGCTGAAACTTATGTGGAAGCATCCTGGGATAGTGTAGATTCTAAATTGTAAAAATCATGACCCCCGGGGAAAGGGTGGGGCCACAATGGGGAATCAAAGTTTTACATAGAAATATATAGGAAAAATCTTTGAAAATCTTCTTCTCAAGAACCACTGGGCCAGAAAAGTTGAAACTTATGTGGAAGCATTCTTGGGTAGTGTAGATTCTTAATTGTTCAAATCATGACCCCCGGGGAAAGAGCGAGGCCACAATGGGGAATCAAAGTTTTACATAGAAATATATAGGAAAAATCTTTGAAAATCTTCTTCTCAAGAACCACTGGGCCAGAAAAGCTGAAACTTAGGTGGAAGCATCCTGGTATAGTGTAGATTCTAAATGAAATCATGACCCCCGGGGGAAGGGTGGGGCCACAATTGGTAATCAAAGTTTTACATAGAAATATATTGGAAAAATCTTTGAAAATCTTCTTCTCAAGAACCACCGGGCCAGAAAAGTTGAAACTTATGTGGAAGCATTCTTGGGTAATGTAGATTTTAAATTGTTCAAATCATGACCCCCAGGGGAAGGGTGGAGCCACAATGGGGGGATCAAAGTTTTACATAAAAATATATAGGAAAAATCTTTGAAAATCTTCTCAAGAACCACTGGGCCAGAAAAGCTGAAACTCATTTGCACATGGAAGGATCCTGGGGTAGTTGATTTCAAAATGTCTTAATTATGATCAGTGGGGTAGGGTGGGGATACATAATGTATTACAAGGGGGAAATCTGGTAAAGAACAGAATGGTCAAAGCTTCTCAGGTGAGCGATGTGGCCCATGGGCCTCTTGTTTTAAGATTTAAATTTATTATCTAAATGAATAAAATGTGCATAGGGTCTGCGTCTCAATCGCCGTCTTAGTTTTAGAGTTACTTCCCGTTGTTATGAAATGTCGTGTGGCACTATTTTTAGCTGTGGGCATGTGGAGTAGTAAACAAAACTGGGTGATTAATGCAATATCTAGAAAAATAAAATGTTTAGAAAAAAGGACATTGGTCCAAATGTTCTTTTGTGTGTTTACTTAAAAAAAAAAAACACTACCCAATTATCAGTTTTAGTCATATTGAATTAATTTGAAAACATTTCATACAACAGGCAACAAATCTTATAATTATTAATCTAATGCCATGGTTACTGGCTACCAGTATCAACATTTTTTCTTTAAATTCCTTCAGAAGGTTACTATAGTTTTGGTCAAATTTTGGTATATTTGTGAAGTAAGATACAAAAGAAATCCTTTTCAATCTAATTATTATTTTTTAACTTTAAAAAGTGTTAGTTTTTTCATTGTTTTGTATTGCATTGGGTAAGTTAAAAAATTGTAAAACCAATCATTGATTAACGAAGATTAGGAAGTCTAAGATGCATTATTGTTTTCGGCCACATTTCGCCTTCGCGCAGCTTCCTCCATGGTTAAATTTTCAAATGTGGAGAACCCTGATGAACCTTGATAAAAATATCATTTATAAACTTAGATAGAATATAGGATATATATGTGTGTAACACTAATTCATGAACACTGATAAAAATATCATTTATAGATAGAATATAAGATATAGATGTGTGTAACACTAATTCATGGTTTTACCAATCACTCAATTCCAAGTAAATGCGCTTAATTTTGAATACTGTGCCTGTACATAATTTGGCATGTTTAAAACTTTACACAGTCAATAAATACTTTGAAATCACCAATTTTCCTGGGGGTTTAATTTTTGTTGTTTTCGAGGTATGATGAGATTCATGAATTCATGTCCACCACGAAATGTAAAATGTTACATACATAAGTACTCATTAATTCTTGATCCACGAAATCAAATCCCCACGACCCAAGAGATTTTCCTCAAACCATGAAAATTTGACCACACGAAAATATGTGATTTTACAGTAAGGTCTTTGTGTTATCATGAGTTATCTATAGATATGTCCTTGCTCATATTGAATTTATGAATTGTTTCTTAACATTATTCATGAATTAGCCCATCAGTGTCTTAACCAAAGCTGCTAATACATGAAGCCCTGTTTTTTAAGTACACATTTGTCATTAATGTTCATATGGAATATATACGTGAACACATTAATGCCCTGTTCACACGGAGAGTTTAATTCGAATTAAACGTAAGTTTACTGCGAATTAGCTTCGCTTAGCATTCACACGGAGAATTTAATGCGAATTAGTTTAATTCGAATTAGTTTACTGCGCATTAAATTACTTCGCATTAGCTCCGTGTGAACACTAAGCGAAGCTAATTCAAATTAAATTTTGAGGCATGCGTAATGGCAAAATTAGGTCAAATGCCACATGTCCATGGTCAGCTTGAAGTATTTGTGCTATTTTTGAGTGAAAAACTAAGGAAAATTGTGTTAATCACCAAAATGGGTGTACAGACACTGTAACATTATGTCAAATGCATCTGCTCCTGCATAAGGTGACGTGATTTGCAAATGACGTCATAATCGACTTACTGTAGAAGTAAAATTTTAATTCGCATTAGTTTACTTCGCATTAGCTGTCGTGTGAACGCAATTTGATTCGCATTATTTTAATTCGCATTAGTTTACTTCGCATTAATTTACTGCGAATTAAACTCGTCGTGTGAACAGGGCATTAAGATCTCAACCTCTCTTATATCTAATTTAATGTTATTTCAGCTTAAGAAGGACAGCAGAAGTGACTCGGAGTCCGAGACGGACGATGGCGACACAACAGCGTCAGAAGAGGCTTCGCCGCAGAAACACCGCATGGTGACGCGACAACGAGCCAACATCATGAACGGCACAACATAATGATTAGTCATATCGCTGGTCTATAGCCTCATTGTCATATCATTTTAGGAATAGCAATTATAAATAGTTACTTATAAGTATGTTTAATGTACATGATGTATATTAACTTTTTTTGCCATACCTTTTTTTTTTTACAAAATATTATTCGGAATTTTACTAGCAAGATATAATATTCTTAAATTCTAGTAAATTAAAAAATATTGACAAACAAATTAATACAAGAATAAAATTTGGGGGAACTAGGAATTTGAAAAAGTTGGGCAAAAATAAAGTTGTCGATCTGAAATAATTATGACAAAAAGTTGTCACCAATAAAAGGTGATTTACAATATTTGGATACTTTGCAGGCCCAAAACCATTGTAACTATTGTAAAAATATTGACTCTTTAGAGTATTAATTTACACTTGGTATTATGGTAAAATCTTTTTCAAAATTGAAAGGGAATATCAAAGGACACATTAAAAAAGTATTAATACCAGCAGGAGTAATTTTAAAAAAAAAATTCAGGAATAAGAAAAAGGGTAATTCTTTCCTTATATCATTTCCATTTGACAATAACATTCTTATATCTCTAGAAAATATCCCATTCAAGATTTTATTCTTTTCAATTTTGCCAATATCCATTGTGCTTACCATTAGATACTTATTATAATTATTAATATATTCCAGTCATTGAGGGAAAGGAACACATATGACTAGCTAAGTATCAGAGTGTTTGTTTGTCCATGTTTTATACAAATCTGATTCTACAAAGTAATTGATTGAGTATAATATGAGAGTTAATGAATAACCATCTGTATACCTGTACAAGAATAACCATTTTTTGCTATCAGCAAGTGGATATGTACCAGTGAATGTACATGTTGCTATTAGTGGACATGAGCCATTGAATGTACGAGGGCCGTTCAAAAATTACGCGGACTGTGCTATTATTTACTCTTATAGACGTCATATAGTTATGAAAATTCACAGAAATGTGTATCTTAAAGATTTCAATAAATTGTAGGCAAAATTTCTGCATTTAAGAAAAATTCAACTAAAATTATCGCTATGTTGATATCACTGACGAAGAGGTACGGAGCAAAAAATTTGAAGCAAAAGCATGCGGAATCCAAAATTTAACTCATTTATTTTCTATAATTCGCGATATTTTTCGACAATTTTCTCAAATGTATCTTTAAACTGTTCTATTATTATGTATTTAGATTTCGGACATGATATTCGAAGTACTAACAGAAATATAGTGATTTTTCCCTGATGTGATCTCCGAGCAAACGACTGTAAAAATGACGTCTCCTGAATGGACGGCGCACCACACTTTGTTAAATTATGTGTAATGCTCGAGATATCGCCAAAATAGATCCAAAATATGCATAATAAAATATGAAGTAAACCAGGGTATTTGTTACATTCGTCCACAAATAGCTTATTGAAATTTTAGACCGTTAGACCTCTGTAAAAAGGCTATATGGGAGGACGGGAAGAAGATTATCAACAAAAACTTTATCCGGACTGTAAAGAACGTGATTGAGAGTCACCAATATCACACTATATCTGATAAATACCTGCAGTTTTTGGCTTTAAAACAAAAAAAAGGAATACTCTTTACCTGTTTAATAGATTACGCTTTGACAAGAAATGCTGTTTGGATGTTGAGTAGATAAGGTAACTCAAACTGTACAGGTATTCTTGGGAAAATGTTGAGAAAATGAAAACTCAATCACATATTTTTTTATAATGCCTGTGACGTCGAAGATTTTGCTGCTCCGTGACTTAATGATATGTCCTGATAAATCACTCAAAATTGATACCAATTTACAACATTTTGATATGAAATTTTGAAGAGCATATAAGTAAAGATTCTTTTATATTATGTCGTCAAATATTTTTTATGTGCAACAAGTCCGCGTAATTTTTGAACGGCCCTCGTACATGTTGCTATCAGTGAACATGAGCCACTGGATGTACATGTTGCTATCAGTGAACATGAGCCACTGGATGTACATGTTGCTATTAGTGTTGCTATTAGTGAACATGAACCACTGAATGTACATGTTGCTATCAGTGAACATGAACCACTAGATGTACATGTTGCTATCAGTGAACATGAACCACTGGATGTACATGTTGCTATCAGTAAACATGAATCACTGAATCAGTGTACTTGCTCAGCTACTTGTATATATACTGTATACAGGGAAATGTTTGCCCCCCATTTTATTTTTGCCCCTTTCACCCTTACATAGGGCGAATTAAAAATGGAGCTAATTCAGAGAATACAGTATACAGTCTTAAACAAAAGTGTAACTAGGCAAATGTAAGACGGGGCAAAAAAACAAGGGGCAAATAAAGCTGGGCAAAAATAACCCCATATACAGTATACATGTATGTACTCTGTCTGTTTTTGTTGCTTTAACATTTAGATGAAGACATTGTAAAGTTTAACTCTAGATCTGTTCTAATTGTATGAATTAAATTATATATTGTCTTTATATTGTGAAAGTATTGTGTTGTACATGAACTAAAATATGTAATAATTCTAAGCATAACACATTATTATACATTTTTATTAAATACCCAAGGTAGTGTATAACCAGAGAAGTGATTTTCCTAGCTCAATTTTTTTTGTTACATGTATGAATGCCATATCATTGTATTTGATTTAATTTGATTTGTCCATTTTCTGAAGAGAGAACTAATTTAAAACTAATTTAATTGTGATAGATTTGCAATGAAAGCTACAAGTGCTTATATCTTTACATGTAATATCATTGTAAACCCTAAATTTTGCTTTTTGGTGTATTGATATTTGTTTTATTTATAAAAATAACACATGCATTTATTTTGTACATCTCAGTTAAACAAAATCTTTAATATTTTTAAATCAATCATCGATTTAAAGCTTTGTAGAGTTTTGTTTTGTTTGTTTGTTACTTTTTGCATAACTTTCAATCTTAATTCAATCGTAATGAAATCCAAATTGCTTTAAGTAATGTCCATTTTATATACATACTACAGTATTTTTGTTCTTTTGTTACTTTACATTGTTTTTATTGAATTTTTTTATTCTGTTTACACCATTTTGTTTTGTTTTGCAACAAGTTTAAGTATTTTTTTGGTTGATTTTGAGGTGTCAAGCTTTTCTGCTATAGAAATATTTACAACAAATAATCTCAGTCAATCTGACTTTAATTAAAATGAATAGAATATATCTTTAATTAATTAAAGTGTATAAAATTTTACTTCAATTAAGTGTATAAAATGAAACTTTAATTAAAGTGTTAAAAATTAAATTTAACATTAATTAAAGTGTTTAAAATTTTTGTATAGAATTAGACTTAAGTGACTGTTTAAAAATTAACTTAAATTAAAGTATACAAAATTTAAGCTTAGAAGTACAGCATTTTAGCCAATTTATCAATACCTGTTCAACATTCATAGGAACCATAACTTTTGATAAACATAGTAACTACAGTAAAACGTGTTTATATAAAAGTACCAGAGATGGTGCATGTACCATTTTTTAACTTTATTCTCTATATTCTTTAAGTTAACATTACATTTAAGAACCACAAGAAATGAATATCACTTTATTGTCAAAGTAAAATTATTAGTGTAATCGCTAGAAATGTTTTTTTTACTTTATTCAGTTTGGGTGAGTATTATTTGATGATTTCTTCTTCCATTCAGTACTGTTAGGTGTCCTAAAATCCTTTGTGAGATAAACTTTTTTGATTATTATTCTAAACAATATGCATACTTCAAGTTTTTTTAAAAAAAATATATTTAATTTATCTATTTCCATTACAAATCCCAATATTCTGCATGTTAAATGTGGCTGTGTTTTCAAGTACGTTTAAATTTTAAAACTGCATTAGAAACTGAGCAGAAATTGCCTTAAGTTCCTTAAAATTTGAATTAATATATCATGTATCATCAAATTCACTTCATTGCCAAAGTACTAAATATTGAGTTTCTGATTAAGCCTTGTAATATGTCTTATGTTTGTTATGAATACCTTTGGTCTTTTTTGACTATTTTTCTTGATGTGTATTGATCTCACATTTTTTATAATTTTCACAGCCAAAATAATGGAAGAGCTATTTAATTTACTTATTTGCTCGATTATCTGTTTCATGTCTGTCTGTATTTTTATCCATTTGGAAAGTTATCAATGATAAAAGTGAAATTATAGGAACTTTTCCAACTTCACTCTTAAGGGCCAAAGAAATTCACACCGAGTTTATGTTGAAGATGTTAATTACAGTAAAAGGAAATGCAAAGTTATTTATGTCACACGAAGGTTTATTGTATAGGAGTTTAGACTTCAGCCAATATTATACATTTATTGCATGATAGTGAGGGAAATATGAAGACTTATTCAGCCAAGAAATATCATATTGATATATATGATATTTCTTGGCTGAATAAGTCTTCATGTTTCCCGAACATTCATGCAATGAATTGTTTATTATACCGAAACAAGCAAAACCTTTGAAATAAATATAAATTTTCAAATTCGGCACCACTCTCAAATTCACTTTTATTTTTCACGTAAAGTTACTACAAAACCCACATTATCATCAGTTTTGTTACGTAAACCAGGCTATTGTGACGTCTATACTTCTCTCGGAAGTTTTCGTTCAACGAACGAGAACTATATTGCAGGAAAATACACTTGGTGTTCCGAAGAGGTGGAATATGATGAAAAGCGTGCAGGTGGCCGGGAAATATGCAGTTTTACGGCCCGATCACGTGATAACTTAGAACCAATCAGATAAAGCGTTCTTTAGAATATTTATAATGATTTATAATAAGTAACTTTATTTCCTAGTTGGATATCTTCAACATGTTCAAAATTTGTGTGGTTCTTAAAGTAATTTGAAAGAGGAATCTGTACATGTAAGAGTAAAAATTCTGAGAAAGGGGAATATATGCTAACTTAACAATTTTAACCTGTTTTATCCAGAAAAAGTAGGGCATTGTTGTATATTAATCTAATAGTAAAATGCTTTAATACAGATGAATATGATAATAACATTCAAGAGTCTGATTTTAAATTAACATATTCTTTCACAAAACATATATTCTGTATAATATTTCGTAGTATTTTAACTCTGAGAACGCAAGTGTAAATATGTTTATTTTCTAAAGCTTTACTAAGAGAATGTATCTCCAGAGCTATTTCCCATGTCCCTCTAAATTTTTTTTACCCCAGAGGTTTCCCAAGGGAGTTAATTATACCACAATACTAGTATAACCTTTATGTAACAGTAGATTAAGTAGATTTAAGTCGCTGTGCCATTACTAAGTACATAATCATAAGTTTTTATTTTTGATCCCAAGCCATATACAATGTAAAATTATTGGTATAAAAGTCGGCACTACCAAAACTGTTTTACAGTGTTGAATTGCTGCTAGGTTTGAGTAAGAGTTGGAATGAAAAGTTTCTAATTATTAATTGTATCCTCTGCAAAAATATTGTTTTGATAGTTAAGTAGTAGTAGTATATTCTTTATATATGTTGTCTGGTTATTTATATCACAGAAGTTTTTATCGTCAAAAAAAAAAAAAAATCCCATCCTCAACTTAAAAAAAAAAACACTTTTTTTAGTTGAGGGTGGGAATTTTTTTTCCCTTTTTTGTGACGATAAGAACTCCAGAATCCTGTGTTTATTTACATGATGCATGTTTGACCTGATTTTTGTTTAAGTTTATTTTTTTTAGCTTTATACATGCATATCGTTTGCTCATATATCTAATTTCCGTATACATGCTAGTATTCGTGTATATTTACATGTATCAACGCATTCCCTTGTATTTCTAAACTGTTTTTAGCTCGTCAGTTTAGTACATATATTTAGCCTTAAACATTCACAAATGAACACGATGCATTTTTAACAATTGTTAAGTTTTTTGATAAGGAAAGAACAAATATGTTGCTTCATGTACATGTAATTGTTTGTATCCATCTAAGATTCTATTTTCCACGTTTTAACAAGGTTTCCTTAGCACTGTAGCAGATTGAAGAAAACATTGATATGTATATCTGATTATTTACTAGTATATATATATATATATATATATATATATATATATATATATATATATATATATATATATATATATATATATATAAGTATATGCATTTAAAAGCAGAGAAAGAGGACATATGGCAAAAATTTTATTTTTTGATGTCCACGAGTTCTAACTAGAAAATAAAGAATGAGTAAGACTTTGTAATATTTAAATGAATTGTACAGATTGACCGTAGAGCGAAGCAGGCCGATTTTATCAGAATACAGTACATCCCTTTAAGTTACACCAAGAAATGTTATTTTCCCTCAACGAACAGTAGATTTTGGACAGTAATTTTTGTATAAATAATAATTATTTTTAATTAATTAACTCTTTGTAGACTTGCTATATGTATATATGTATCAGGAATTTAAAGAAGTACATTGAAAATTGTCAAATCCAACACAAGTAAAATCCGTTTTTTCAGTGTGAATTCCGACCTTTACTTTCAAATTGCCATTTTACTTTTTCCGTTGCTTTTTAAACTGGATAATAGGGTATTAACCAGTAGGTCTATTCAGACACACAACATGCATGTGGGATATGGGCATATGGCAGATGACAGGGAAATACTATGTACATCCGAAGCATTTTATCAACATGATTTAATATCAAGCATCAGAGTTAGAAATAAGAGCTTTGTTTATTAACATAATGCATTATATGTAGTTGGAGAAAGTAATGTAGATCACTAAATTTTCGCGACACCTTATTTTCACGAGATTGTCATATGCTCTTTATTAACGAGACGTTATTTTCACGAATTGTTGTTACTTCTCTATAAAATCTCAAGGAATACTACCGGTATTATACGCGAGAATGACATTTTCGCGAGCTCACTGCCTCGCGTAATTACGCGAAAATAAAGTTATCGCGAAGAATTAGTGATTTACAGTATATACATGTAGTAATAATACAGTAATAAGCATTAAAAAGATTTTTTTCTAGTGACATACTCGTGATATCAATAAGCGAAGAAAACAGTGAGTCCATACTGAGTTAAGAAATGTTAACCATTTAGCTGTTTTTTAATTAATTTTTGTACTTTATTAATTTTGTATTCAGGATTGTTGTTCATTTATGTTTTTTTTCTGTATTATCTTTAATGCAATACAAGTTCAGTTACTAATAAATACGTTTTAAACGCCCTTGTTTAAGTTGTCTTTTAAATGAAGAATTCCAGTGATTAATTATCCTATTATCCTTGTGTGGATATATTACGCAAATATAACCTTATCTTGGGGTCGACCCATAGATATATCGAATGGACAAAAAAAAGCATATCGAACGAGCTTGAAAGGTTTGGTCACCGGAGTCACTCAGGTGACCTATTGCTATCTGTTTTTGTCTTGTTGCGCGTCGTGCGCTAAGATTTGAACATTTTCAGCTTCTTGTTTGATACTGCTCAACCAATTTCAACCAATTTTGGCATATAGCATCTATGAAAAAAGGGGAACAAATATTGTGAATTTCGTGGTGCCTGCCATCCCCCACCCCTGAGGGGCCCGAGGGGTGGCGCCAAAACTACTAAAATTAATGCAAGCTTTAAAAATCTTTTTCTTTACTCCTAGGCATGAAGAGTTCAAACTGGCATGGTTGTAATTAGCATTGAGCTCTCTATCATAATTGTGAATTTCATGGCCCCTGGGTTGGGGGTTCTGGTGTTAGGGCGGGGCTCTATTGATTATGTAGTGAAAATGTATATAATCATTTATTATGATAAAACTTTACGGTGCTTTTTTCGAAAAATGTAAAAGACAAGGGTTGTCCAAAAAGTTCGTGGACAATGGCGTTTTTATACGCCCGTCTTAAGACGGGACGTATTATGTTATAGGCTTCATGTCCGTCCGTCTGTCTGTCTGTTAGCTTTTTCGTTTCCGGCTCATAACTTTAATACTATTAGGCCTAGGATTATCAAACTTTGTCATCTGATGCATCTTGGGTAGAAGGTGTGTCGCGCACAAAAAGTAGGTCACTCTGACCTTTAATTAAGAAGTTATAGCCAAATATGGAAAAATCCTTTCCGGCCCATAACAGGAAAACCATAAGACATACAATCATCAAACTTAGCCAGGTTATGCATCTTAGGTAGAAGGTGTGTCGCGACCTATTTCAAGGTCACTGTGACCTTTAATTTAAGTGAAATTAAAAAAAAATGTGTCTTTTTACTATTCATTTACACATCCCAAATAATGTAAGAGTATTGCACTGTCCTTATTAAAAAATTGTTAAATCAAGAAAATACATATTTTTTTTTAAAGCATATACTTGACAGCAGTCTATAACAAATATAATGTATGTTAGAGAAATCCTACCTCTCCCATGAGTGTAATTATCAAGCACTGGTCAAGAAGAATTTTGATAACAGAAAATTGCATGTCAAATTAGAGAGAAATTAATGGGTTTTGAGTGCAAGGAGCTAACTGACAGAGCATTGGTGTTATCTATATCCCTTGAGTATTGGGCAAATGGGTAAGCCTGTTTGATTAAAAATAGACTATAGCTCTTGTTGACTAGCTTAAGTTTTAAAATGAATTTGATGAAAAGTAATTAAATTAACTAATTTGATATTGCATGATAGACTAATCTGATATTATGCATATTATTAATTTAAAAACTAATTTTATGGGGTGGGGTGGAATCAGCATGTCCATATGAATTACATATTAAAACCTGTCGGAAATTAAATCTAATCCCCCCAAAAAATCTTTGAGTATATGTTTTTTAAAAAAAATTATAGTAGATAGTGCAGACCCATTCATCTCTTGGTAGTAATGAGTAGACAAGCATCCAGTTAAAGATTAATTAATGAGTTCAGTGTAGGAAGGCTAGCTGTCTCAGTCGCTCTGATTAAGCACCCTTTGGGGATTAGACAGAAGAACTGCTGGTCAGTTTATAACATGTCATTTGATGGCCAGCCTTTTCCTTTCAAAATTAATTTGGTATAGATTAAGTTGTTAAGACTAATTTGATGATGGGCATTTGACAAGGTCTAACACAACCAGCACAGAAATCTATCAGTGATGTAATAATTTATTATAATTGATGCCTACATCACAGGGGATGGATAAATATTTTAAGGAATGGAAAAATCATCGAAATCTTAGAATCAAGGTTGAGGTGATTTTCTTGCACCTAAACTGTTCAAGAAAATTGTAATTTTTTTGACGGGCGTATCATGCTGTGGCGCGGCACTTTATTATCAAAATGAATGGTTCAAGATAGTACTAGTATGCTTATTGTATAACAAAAATATTCGTATTGAAAATCGAAGTCAGAATAGATTGTTTTTATTACACGTACGTCACCTGAGTAAACTCATTGCATACTATTTATTAAATAGTATGCATTGTTTTAATTTTTGTATATTTACTCAATAATGGTTTATATTAAAATATTATCGCACATGTTTGGCCTTAATTGTTTTAATTCTTTGAAAATCTTCTCCTGTGCTCCTGGGTATTAAAAAAACTAACTAAGTACATAGTTATAATTAAGAAGAGGGTATCTTTAAAAATTATGATGTTTGGTTCTGGTGTTTGGTCAGGTCACTATTGATTATACAGTGAAAATGCATTGATTATTCAAAAATTCCTTGGCTCCTTGGTATTTAAAAAAAACTAACTTAGTATATTATAGTTATAATGAGCAAGAGTGTCTCAACCAAATTTGTGAATTTCATGGCGCCTCGGTAAGGGGTTTTGGTGTTAGGATGGGGTTCTATTAATTATATAATGAAAATACATTGATTCTTTAAAAAATATTCTCTGCTCCTGGGTATTAAACCATTAAACTATGTACGTAGTTATGATGAGGAAGGATGAGGGATTCTTTCAGAAATGCCAATTCCATGGCTCCTGGGTCATTTAGTGGAATTGCATTTTTCCTATGTTTCTCGTATCTGTCTCAGGGTGATACGTATGATCAATTAAAGTCAGCATGTTTAGTTACAGTTGCGATTAGTAATGGTGCATCTTAAAACATTAACCAAATTCATCGTTGGAAAGGTGTTACATGATACTCAGGTGCCTTTTGTACACTGAACCCTCATTTATCCGGACGCTTTGGTTCCCAGTCAATCTGTCCGGATATGTGAAGCATCCGGATATCTGAATCACCAGTTAAACAAGACAAAATAACATTTGAAAATTTCGTTCCGATGAAAAATCGTCCGGATACGGAGGCATCCGGATATCTGGCGTCCGGATATCTGAAGGTCCACTGTATATAATATTTTAGAGAAATTGACAATAGAAAATTTGAAATAAAAACAAACCATCAGGTGTAATATCTCTCTGATAAGAGAGATACCATCCTGTCATGAGAATGCGTCAGAATATACAGAGTTTACGCACAAGGAACCATTTTATAGTCAACTCTATCGAGACTAATTTTTTGCATAGATGTTTATTTTTAGTTTCCATTGCCAATGTTGTCATTCATTATTCACAATAGTTTACCTTAAACATTAAAACACAGATCCTTTAAAATGTTTAAATTGAGATATTTCCATCTCTTAAAGTATATTCCTTTTAATTGTTACAGAAATGTAATAGGCAGCATTGTTTATTTTCATTTTACTAATATTTCGTTTCACTTAAGAATATTTTCAAGGGCGATTATGTAAAAGATAACTCTTGTTGATGGATGCAGATTATTCTACAAGCACAGAAAACAATATGATAATCTGATTTTAAAAGCAACGCTTTATTATGTTTTCTAATAAAAAGTAGATAGGTATAATAGAAAAAAGATTTTAATATATATATTATATATACCTCATATTTTCAATTTTATTGTGAGATAAAAATTATTGATTATTCTATTAACCATATCAAATTTTTCCTCACATCATGATGAGACATTCCTGAAAAAGTTAAAGCAACGCGTCATACTTCAAACTTAATCGTATTTTCAATTTAAATCTAATGCTATTGTTGTTTATCATTGAAACACCGTGTTTGGAATAAAAAAAATGATGAAATTTGGAGCAGAGGGATATTTCACTTTCAGTTTCATAAAACGTATTTACAATTTTTTTTGTTAAATACGCATCATATAATATCTGAATATCCCAAAAAGTTAAATGTTTCATTTCTTAATAACAAAACTTGATCGCGATTTTAGATTGGGCGTGGTATACCACTACAACAAGTAATGGCAAACAACTTCGGCTGATTCTCGGGTAATAACATCGTCTCAAGCCACGGTCCGGAGTCCGCATATATAGCTCTATCCTATCTGTGGCTGCTTGATCACAAAAAGTGTCGTAATCTTGAATATTCACGCCTCTCTATTGTGACGTCATATTCAGTCAGTGGCAAGTTTTGTTTCCATCGCAATCGAAATCAACAACTGACGTTAACAGTGTACAAGAAATATTTCCTATACTGCGATTGGATATTGAAAGGTCGCGATAAAGTTCATCATCCGACTATGCTTTACTCGCATTGGTCAATATTTTAATGAGCTACGAAGAATTCTCTCCTCGTTCAACCACGGCCAGAATGGGAGAGTAGCGTACATTTTGGCCGTGGTTTGCGACGATGGGGTAATAACGACTATTATATATAAACATTTTTTATCCAAATTCTTTCATTTTCATGAGGTTTCCTCTTTTTTGTTGGGGTTTCTCTTTTCAGATCAAGGCTCTCCCGAAAGCAGTGCTTTCCTGAAAGTCCTCGCACCCGCATTCTTGACATGACGGAGAAGACCGAGTCACTCGAGTGGTACAGATGTAAAATAATCAATACTTTTGGATGAAAGATGAAGGCATACTTACTGTAGAAAGAAAAAAATCATTATTTTGGGAGCTACATGTACAAAAGAGTTTGTATTTAATAATGAGGTAATTACCCAAGCCGTGTTTTTATTTGTTTGCGATTGAATATCTTGAATAGGAAGTATATAATCAGATCAAGTTGATTCTTGTATAAAAAAAAAGAACGACAGCGATATTTAGTACAATATATCTTGAAATTTATTTCAGCACTGTTGTGCTTATATCTTGGTATAGTATACAGCTACATGTACATGGTTTACGAACTTGTTCTGTAAAACATGTAGTGATCATGTGGTAATATAGATACCATTTAATCCAGATACAAGAAATCAGTGTGGTATACATTTCTTTTTTACTTTATATAACTGTCAGAAAACAATGTAGATCATTCCTATCCATAGAATGTAGCACAATTTCACAAAATTTTACTTTTAGCGCAGCTCAAATGTGTACGGAAGCCCAATAGTCCAAACAAAAAAAAAACAAAACAAAAAAAAAAAAAAAAAAAAAAAAAAAAAAAAAAAGAAAGAAAGAAAGAAAAAAGAAATTATAAAAGAGAGAAAAACGAAATTCTTGAATGATGAAAATCGAAACTATTAAATTTAAAAAAAAAAAACGAAATTATAAAATGGAGAAAAACAAAATTTTTAAATGAAAAACTGAAATTAAAATACGAAATTTATAGATGTGCACAAGGACCTAAACCCATGAATCATTCCACATGTTCCATAAAGCGCACATGCACGCGAGTGTATTTATTTTTCTTTTTTAATTTTTCATTTCCCCCTCATGCTTTTAATGTGGAAACAATATAAGGTCTGAAGAGTTACTAAGTGATCCTTTATAACACGTATTTAACAAATTGACACACTGATTTGGAAATGCTATAGTAGAATGATCAATAATAACTATAATAGTCTTCCAATATTTTGTATTTTAAATAATATAATTTTTTTATTTTAAAAGTACTTGTTTTTTTAAACAGATGTAATCGATATTAACGCTTGAAACATGCTATTCATAGTGACAGTGAAAAGATTTTCATCACCCAATGTAGAGGTATTTATGTTTATTTTTGTCTTATTTCTGTTCTATAGCTATACATTACGTTCTTAAAAACAAACTACTAATATTTGTACACGATATTATTATAGAGATATATATTTAATGCACATTATTGTGATTTGCAGAGGAAATCTGACTGGCTTGATAAAATCAGCACGTGATTCTCTTATGAAAAGAAACCCCAGGAAAAAGACGAGTAAGAAGTAAATGATTGTCTGCTGTAAATGATGTACAAATTAGTGTTACAGAAATCTGTCAGAGTGAGAGGTGTCAGTCAGGGTAGTCACATTTCCCTTGTCGCAACAGACCGAGCCTGGGTCAGTGATTGGGTTAACAATCTTATCTTGACAAACACATCGGGTGATGAATTGCATCGTCTGACAGATATAAAACAATATAGTGATGGAATTCATACAGTGAATGGTGACGATGATTTAATTTATATAGACAGAGACCATAATATCAACAAACTGTCTAAAGATAACATAGTAAAGACAACATTGATAAAGTTCATGGCACCATGGAGACCAATGTGTGTCTACAGCTCCCCCTCAAGTTGAGACCTGCTGGTCGGGATGTGCCATACTGATACAACGCAATATACAGGCAAGGTTGTCCGGTATAACTCCGAAGGCGAAAACATCCAGACCATACAGCTCGACAACAAAGGTCATAGATTATATAATATACCTAGCTACATTACAGAGAACAACAATGGAGATGTT
Organism: Saccostrea cuccullata; assembly: GCF_032062105.1. Classification (NCBI taxonomy): domain Eukaryota; kingdom Metazoa; phylum Mollusca; class Bivalvia; order Ostreida; family Ostreidae; genus Saccostrea; species Saccostrea cuccullata. The sequence continues at coordinate 18,736 of NW_026929420.1, read as the reverse complement.
ATTGTGTCGGACTTTCTCCATGCTGTAGTTGTTATAGAGCGTGGAGGTAGACACCGCTTTTCCTACAGATGACCTTTATCAGGATCACGACTATTTCCACGTGGAATCTGTACTGACGCGCTGTCACACATCCTGGTGTGTGATTATAGAACCCACACGATACAAATTGTAGACAGGAACGGTAACACCCTGTCACAGATACAGACATCAGAACACGGCATAGACAGACCATGCGGCCTGAGTTATGATGATGACAAACAACTACTTTGGGTAGGGTCAGACGACAACAACACAGTCAACATATACAGAGTGGTAGATAGAGACTCTCTGACCGGTAAGTAACAACATATTTTGTTAATTAGGTATGTTTATATCTTTATGTATCTTGTGAATATTTTTTTTTCTTGTTGAAAGGTCTCCCTCTGGAGGATTTTAAGTGCAAGAATCATCCAAGCTGTCCATTATCTCAGTTCTGTGTCCCGTGTGAGGTTACTTTGTGTCAGATGTGCATCAGCACCTCTGATGATCATAAAAAACATGATGTTTGCGATGTTCAAAAATTGTTCAGTGAAATTCACAAGAAAAAAGGTTTGTTTTATTTGAATAAGAACAAGACAAAATTTAGAAAAAAATCTTTCGATCATTTCAGTTCCCTTGCACTCAAACTTTAAGTGAGCTTTTCTGATCAACTCTTGTTAGTCTTCCTTCTTTCCTCCTTCTGACCGTTGGTCTGTAAACTTTTAACATGTCCAATTTCATCTCAAGAACCAATATTAAGATAAATTTGTGCAAAGCATTCTTGGGTGCATGGAAAATCAAATTGTTAAAATGTAGGGCTTAATATCCATCTAATGAGAAAATAAAGAAAAGAGCAAAACAAGGCGGGGTCATAACAAAAAATCTTCTCAAGAACCGTATGTCCAAAAAGCTAAAAGTTATGACGTAGTTTAAATTCTGAATTGTTCAAATCAAATAAAATCATAGTCCGCAAGGATACAGTAGGTTGGGACCACAATAGGTAGGTTTTTCAACTAATTTTTCAAGTTGCACGTATATATATATATAGTAATAAACATTTCATATATTCATTTATAGGTACATGAAATTATTCAAAAAGATGATAATTTGTGCATAACTTAAATCAAATCATTAAAAAGTTTTATTATTTATAATCGATGGGAACAAAATTCTGTTTTAAGGACAGCTGCAGGTAACTCAAGTGTGCAAAATGACCAACTCAGTGCCAATTTACGGGTTATCATTTGTAGGAATGACAAATAGGCCGCTTTAGCCTTCGTATTGTTATTTACACAAAAGGGTCCCTTGCATTGTTTTGTACACAAAGGTTTTGTCCAAAACAAAGAGAATGTCTTCACTCTACCCGAAATAACATGGTCAAATGAATGGAGAACATACTATATTCAAGATTTCCAACTCTCTTTGTCGATTGTCCTGAAGAAGAAAATTAAAAGTTGTGTTTTTTTTTTGTGTGTGCACTTTTGCGCTTCCTATATAAATATACATGAATATATCTTCGAGTAAATGCAACAATAATTATCTTATATGTGTTACTAAGCACGAAGAAGAACGACGTCGACCGAGTATAAAAATTTAACCAGGTTAGAATTAAAAAGGGGTGGGGGTAGATTTCACTTTTAAAATCAAGTAAAAAAATTACTTATACATGTTTGTAATTAAATGGTGTCCGCAACTATAGGGTAAATTAGTGCTAAATTTTATAAGCATTGGATTTTACTGACAGCAAAAAAACACTTGGGAAACTCTTTAAAACTGATTTGCATAAAACAGTAAGGTTCCTCAGAACTGTTATAAACAAATTTCAGCAATGGTTTATCGTTCATAACGTCAACTCCTAGCGGTAGTTGAATTGCCTACAATAGGGAATCAAATTTTTACATCGAATTATATAGAAAAGTCTTTTCAAGAGTCACAGGGCAAGCTGTTAAGCTTAAAGTTACGAGGACTTTCCCAGAAAAAGCAGTTCAGTTTCTCTTTGTTAAATTAAATTTTTTTTCATGTCATTAGCATAAAGTAACATTTTTTGATCATGAATATCAAGTTGTATGATGATATCAAATTTAATAAAAAAATATGAAGAAATAAAGAAAGGATGTAAGTGTACACCGGCGCACGAAAGCAAGCCAAACGTAATTAATTTACGTCTTTTATAACGCCATGATCTCTTTTGCTGCTTCACATGCGTCTGTTAACATCCAAAAAAATTTAAAGTAAAAAACCACTGTTGACTAAGTGTCTTATTTATATTCACTACTGTCCGGTTTTTTTGTTGATGTTGTTGATTTTGTAGCAGATTAAAATTTTAGTCGTAATTTAGTCGAAAGATCACATGAAATTGTAGACAGCAAAAAAAAAAAAAAAAAAAAAAAAAAAAAACAACAACACATTGTTTGATGTCGTTCATTGGCCAGAATGTTCCCCACTGTCTGCGTTTAGCAAACAGTCCTCTACTTCGTACTTCGTACATGCGGTAACTATTTTCGGTATAGAGGATGAACAATCATTGTTTTTCATAGCATTTAAAAACAACTTCTCTTTTTAAGAATCTAATGTGTAATGTCAATTCTGTACTCTTCTTTTCCCATGTCTGGTGTTTATAAGCCATATCCAAAACAATTTATTACATCCCCTGCGCCGATTACTAGTACGCGTTTGACAACGTCATTTTCATCAAACTCAATTCCAACAATACTTTGAAAATCATGACACAAATCGTTTGTTTTAATGCTACTTTTATGACAATTTGACATGCTATTAAGATTTTGACTCTGTTTTCACTGATTAAAATTTGAGTTCAACTTTTGACACAGTACCAAAGAAATAGAAGCAAATGGAATTATTATTATATGCATAAGGTATGCGACAGAACATATCGGCCTTCTTATAAATCTTCCAAATATTATTAAGATGAAATATATATATTTAATTATTCACACTTTTTAAGAACATTGAATATATTATGTCGAAGCAAAATATGGTTGGTATCTGTTGTATTTTAACAAAGTTTTTAACATTGTCTACGACTTTTTGGCACAAACCTCGTATGTTAAAGTTTTTTTGAGTAATGTTTATTTTAAATCATGGCCCATGGGGATATACTGTGACCAGAACATAGAATAGAAGTTTTACATTGAAATATGTGGAAAAATCTTTAAAAATCTTCTTCTCCAGAACCACGTGTCCAGAAAAAAGGGGAAATTATGAGGCTGTATTCCTGAGGTAGTGTAAATTCCAAATTGTTAATATCATTACCCAGAGGGTGGTGTGTGGGGAGCAGCAAAAGGACATCACATTTTAAGAAGGGGGAAATCTTAAATAGACCGACAGGGCCATAGTAACCCGCATGAGCACTTTGGCCCATGGACCTCATGTTGAGCATTTCTAAATTACATTTTAATTTGGTCAACTGAGTCAAGAACTATTATATATAACACGTTTCGGTGAAGTGGAACGAAAACGGAGAATTTCATAGTACCTATCCCTTTCAGGTCAGATGAGTTTGACGAACCTAACCCATTTTGTAATAGATCATTTCCTGCAACCTTCAGTTTGAGCAGAAATGTACAGTGCACCTCCGTTATAATCTTTCCCGTTATAAAGTCATCCCTGCCTACCGCTATCCGTCATTATATTCTGATATAATTATGATATCATTATTATCATCTTCGTTATTATCGTCAATTAGGATACTTTTTAGCTCACCTCAACGAAGTTGGGGGGAGCTTATGTGATACCCTCGGCGTCGGTGTCGACGTCCCGGGTTAAGGTTAAGTTTTTTGGAGCAGTTTTCTTTTTAAGTACTTCTATGTCCTATATTGATTAGACATGCATGGAAGATGTCTCTAATGTGTTTCATTGCACTAGTCAAAGTTTCAGATGCTGCAATTTCAGCAAAGGAATGACCAGGTTAATGTTTTTGGTGCAGGTTAACATTTTTGGTGCAGTTTTTGGTGTAGGTCTAATTTCCGAGTAACTATAAGCCCTATGTTGACCAAACTTATATGGATGGTACAACTTAGGATGCATACTACCAGACTTGCTTTGGATGCTGAATCTAACCTACATTTTCCGGTTGAGTGAACAGGTTAAAGTTTTTGATGCAGATTTCATTTCCAAGTTTCTATGAGACATATAATGACCAAACTTGCATCGATGGTACATCTTAGGATGCATACTACCAGTCTTGCCTCGGATACTGAATCTGACCTACATTTTCCGGTTGAGTGAACAGGTAAAAGTTTTTGGTGCAGGTTTCATTTCCAAGTTACTATGAGACATAAAATGACCAAACTTGCACGGATGGTACATCTTAGGATGCATATTACAAGACTTGCTTCGGATGCTGAATCTGACCTACATTTTCCGGTTGAGTGAACAGGTTAAAATTTTTGGTGCAGGTTTCATTTCCAAGGTACTATGAACCCTATAATGACTAAACTTGCCTGGATGGTACATCTTAGGATGCATACTACCAGACTTGCTTTGGATGCTGAATCTGACCTACATTTTCTGGATGAGTAAACAGGTTAAAGTTTATGGTGCAGGATTCATTTCCAAGTAACTTTGAGCCCTATAATGACCAAACTTGCATGGATGGTACATCTAAGGGTGCATTCTACTAGGCTGGCTTCAGAAGCTGAATCTGACCTACATTTTCCGGATAAGTGAAAATGTTAGTTTTTTATACAGGTTTCATTTCCAAGTAACTTTGAGCTCTATGTTGAACAAACTTGCATGGATGATACATCTTAGGATGCACACTAATGGACTTGCTTCAGATGCTGAATTCGACAGACATTTTCCAGATAATAGACCTCGTAAAAGTTATGGGTGCAGGTCTATCACCAAGAAACTATAAGGCTTATATAAACCAAAGTTGCACAAATGATGCATTAAGGGATGAAAACTCTTAATCTTGCTTCAGATGCTGGATTTTAATTACATTTTCATGAATAAGACCTAGTTTTAAGTTTTTATTTAGGTCTATTCCAAAGTATCAAAATTGCATAAATTTTGCATTTTTGGATGTACACTTTTTGTTGGTTAATTGTGTGACTTAATTTGCCTTACTTAAAGACAACATTCGTTGAGGTGAGCTCTGTAATCTCTGATTACCTATGTTTTTAAATAGGATCAGATGGTCCGTATTTTAAAATGGAGGTAAATGAGAAACAGATATATTTACATTCCTCTAGATAATATAATTCATAGTGTTCAAAACAGTTTAGTCTGCAGTAATCAAATATGTAGAAAAATAACATATCTTTATATAGCTAAAGCAATGAATGCAGAAATATTTTTTTCAAATTACACATTTAATAGTTTAGACTGAATGAGAAGTTAATTACGCAATGAATTACAATGTTTCAAATTTACAGGTGACATGTGCAATGGAGCGTATGTAATCTCTCTCGGTTTCTTATGTTAGCTGAGAATTCACGGGATCATTGGACCATATGTACATGCTCTATAAACAATATTTTGTTTATATGGCTGCGGAAACTAAATTCTGTATATTCTGAAACATCCTCCGTTAGTGTAAATACAAGTCTGGGGGTTGGGGGGGGGGGTTGGACCACTTGTATAGTCAAAGATTTTAAAACCAAGCAAATATTTGCTTTCTCTTTGGCCAAAAATCATTACCTACATTGTAAGATGAGTTTTGTTAAGCTTGGACGTATTGTTAATTTGTAGATAGAGATGCAATTTTGATGTGCCTTTTGCTTTGCCCTTCATACAAGATAAATCTGGAAGATGAAGAGTGGATAAAGAAGTATAATGCTGCTGCTGAAGTGTTCAAATTTAGGACAATTAAGGAGGCGTTCAATCTTCAAATTCGAAATTTAAAGAAGTACAAACCAATACTGAAACAGAATAGTGTAGATATTGAATTTTCTCATGAATTCTTTAGAGACAACTGCTTTCTTAGATATGCTGAAAATAGAAAGTTTGTGAATGTATTTCTGGATTGGGCAGAAAAAGAAAACATTGCAAAATACTGCAGATCATCAAATTATCTAAGAAAAAAGACCGAAAAGGAAGTTTGCTGTTGGTTATTGCCAAATCAAACAGAACAACTGATAGAAAGACTTGGAGAGGACATGTTCACACATGTAACGATGATGGACCTATCAATACATGAATTAGTATATAGCAAGCGTACGTTTCTATAAACATTTTATTTAATTTAAAGATTTGAAAAACCATTTTTTTGAGAAATGATTTTGTTGTCACCTTTTTTATTAAGTTTCCATCTTTTCATTAGTCTGTTAATCTTTATCATTTTCATCTTCTCTTACATACAGAACCAAATGACTAATTGCAACCAAACTTCCCACAAAGCTCTTTGGGTGGAAAGTCATATTCTTTTACAAGGGGAGATAATAATTTACACTTAAAGTATATCATTGAGGGAATTAGCAAGATTCTAGTGTTCCAAGGCCAGAAATACGTATTTCCCTAGGTTAAAGCTGACATGAATTCTTAAGAACGCAACATCTATGTACGACTTGTTTCATACCAACTATAGCCGTATTCCGCCACATTTCTTTCAGATACCTTGTCTTATTGTAACGATATACACTCAAGTGCGCTCGTTACACTTGAATGATTTTTTTTAAAAATCGAAGCAGGGATGAAACAAGCTCACCTGACTTGCATGGGATTTTATTAACAATGATTTCAAAAGAAATATGCATTTCTGATGATCTTATTTTGTATATGGAAAAATCAGAAGATGAATTAAAGTAAAATTTCACGAATGCTTGGTTTATTTAAATATACACGCATCTGTACATTTATTTTACATTTTACTTTTTAGGAACAACTGTACCAGATTACATGAATCTTGCGGATAGTGCGGATTTAAATTTGATTTGTTCTTGTTTACTTTAATAATAGTAACAAAGCTACAGTCTTGTCAGAGATGTTTTTTTTTCATTATAGTTGGTATACCAGTAAAGGTTATAATGAGAGGAGATGAGTCTGTGAGGAATTTTATGGATAACCTGAAGAAAGGAGAGACGACCATGTACCACGCCTCCGGAATGATCATTGGGTGTGCTGGTAGTGGGAAGTCAACCCTGCTAGAAAGACTGAAGGGAACCAACCTGATAGAAATCCTAGAAAGCTCAAAGTCAACCAGAGGAATTGATGTGCAGACTGACATATTTGATGTAACTGGAAATACAATTAAGGGTATGATTTTCATAAGATAAAAATAATATGTGTCACAATCAAGAAAACTATAAAAGAATGACTTTTTAGCATTATGATGTTACTCTATTTGAAAGAGGGGGAGACAATATCTTGTTCTTCAGTCTTCTGTTTGTGTCCATGTTGTAATTTTTATAGGATAATACTAGCTAACTATTCCGTACTTGTAACAAAGAATATATAGAATAGTGTGGCTTAATTTTGGAACACATTATTCGGCAAACCAACACTTACACTGCAGAAAAAAATTGTCTAAATTATATTAGAAAATAGAAATAGTTGAATATTGAGATCAAAATTGATTTGAAGATTATTTATGGCATAACAAATTTAATAGTATTGAACAATATTTAATAACGCCGAGTTTCAAGAAGGGACACGTCAAAAAATGAAAAAAAAAATGTGTGTACATATTTGTGGACCCCTACATACCCCCCTGCAAAGTAAAAAAAAATGAATGTTCATTCTTGACAAAGATTATACATTGATCTGAATAATGGCCTTGTAAATGCCACTCAATGCCACTAAAGCTAATTTATCCCAATAGTTAAATTATGTATAATATTGGGGTTGTTACATGTCAGAGAGAGAGAGAGAGAGAGAGAGAGAGAGAGAGAATGAGCATTGAGACCTATTGGACTGACTAGTTCAGTACATTATGGAATAACATGCATTCATCGAGCTACTTATGTTCCAAAGGGGAAAAGAATTAGAATAATGATTTTACATTTAAAATTTATTTATTTGACTTTAATGCAGTAAACTCATCAAACCAAAAACAACGCTTTAAAGTTAAAATTGAGGAATCAAGTAAACAAAAGACTATTCTAGAACAGCCAGCCGAATTATCTGGTGATACGAAAAAGCTGAACATTGAAAAGAAAGGGTATCAAAATGTGACAACCGATAAAGCTAGCGATAAAGAATCGGTCAGTGATGAAGAAATTAAACACGAGGGCTTGAAAACAGAATCCGAATCACGTAAAGGAAGTGAAGCTTCTGCCTTTGTGGAAAAAGAAGAGGAAACAGTTCAAAACAGACAAGATGTCTCTAAGGAATCAGATATATCAGGAGTTTTACGAGTTTCTAAAGATATTTCAGATGATCCCGAGAAAAAAATTACCATGACGGACTTTGCAGGACAGTGTTCATATTATGCCTCACACCAGATTTTTCTGAGTCCACGTGCTTTCTTCATTCTGGTGCTGAATATGGAGAAGTTTGATGATGAGGTTGGAGAAGAAGTATGTTGTACGAAAGGCTCCATCTATGAAGGATGGACACACAGAGGTATGTTACTGTAAAATGAAATTGCATATTGGTTATCTAGTGCAGAATAAGGCAAGTTAAAAGCAAAATTATAATCTTAAAGGCAAACTATTCAATTATAAGAAATAAATGAAGACAATTTTAATTTAATAAGTAGTCATGAATGTTGATATTTTTATCAGATTATCTAACATTCTGGGCCAAGTCCATTCACCAGTACAGCAGTGAAAAAGCTCCTATTATACTGATTGCTACTCATGCTGAAGAAAAAACAGAACAGGTGTCTGAGATCTTACCGGGAATTTTTGTTAAAATGCAATTAAAAATGCAAAGAAAACATCGAAATGTTGAACATGAAATGATTTGATAATTAACTGGAGAGGTTATGCATGTAAGGTAATCCACTTGCCACACATGTTAAATTATTAGCATTGATTCCATTAGGTCCATCTCTTTAAATATAAAGGCAACAGTTTTATGATTTTATAGTGGTTTTGTGATCAAATATTTTTAATTTAGTTATATATTTTTGCAAGGAAGAAAAAGAGTTTTTCTTTGAAATATGGAAAACTTTGGAGACAGAGGACAGATCCCTACAAGGTCATCTTGGTACAAGAAGGAAGTTTGCTGTAGGGTTCCATGACAGTGAATGCATTAAAAAAATCAAAACATCAATTGTTGATGTTGTTCAAAATCTTGATCACTGGGGTGAGAAGCTTCCATGCTCATGGGCAATGTTTGAAAAATTCTTTCAGGAGACGAAAACGCTTAAAATAATCGATAAAGAAAAGCTGCTTGCCTTTAACAAAACATTACCACAGAACATAAAATTGGAGAATGTCGAAGATATTAACACCATGCTGCAGTTTTTTCATGACGTCAGAGAAATTTTGCATTTTGACCAAGGAATTCTGGGTGAAATAATTATTCTTGATGTTCAGTGGTTTGCAGATGCATTCAAAAATGTAATAACTGATGAAAAACACGCAGAGGAAGATATATATCAACTTGCATCAGAATGGTTGAAATTCAGTGAAACTGGAGAATTGAGTGACTCTTTGCTGTCTGCTATATGGGGAATGTCAAACAATGGATACCTTGAACACAAAGAAAAAATCATGCTCTATATGGAAAAACTAGGACTCCTGGCTAAAATGGAAGATAACAAATGGTATGTACCCTGTATGAACAAGAGACCATTTCCTGCAAAATGCTTTTCATTATACCCTGCCTCCTCCATCCTCTGCTACATGTTTGATGTTCTTCCAGCTGGTATTTTTCAGCGTCTTGTAGCAAGTTGCATGCAGTTTCCAGTGTTGTCAAAGAAAATAAGAATGGAAAAAGAAAATCCATGCATTTACCAGACAGCAGCCGTGTTTCTGTTTGAGATACACTGCATTCTGCTTGGAATGACTCAATCAGAAATTCAGTTGCAGGTGTACGTAATTGAGGGAGAAGTAGAAATATCCACATGTTTGAAGATAAGGGAGAAGGTTGAGAGTGAATTGCATACTCTGTCCACTACATTTCAAAGAAATTTGAAATTCAAAATTGGCTTTAAATGCAGACCAATCGGCTTTTGTGACAGTGAAAGAAGTCATGTGATCAAGGAATCCGAGCTAACGGAGCCGACTCTTCTGTGCCCTTTCTGTCCTGTGGAGAAAAAGCACATTATTGACACGACAGAAATCACCAAATACTGGAAACAGGTAGTGTGAAATGTTGTCTTTTAAATAAGTCTGATATTTCTCTTAAAACATAAAAAACTTTTAAAAGATATGATCTTTGAGAGGAAATTATCACATTCATAGTTTTAAAATAATGTCGAAAAAAATTATGAGTATATACCAATGTTTCGCTTCAAAGTTCTTAAATATAGATTAACATAATATACAAGATATACAGAGACATGACATATCAAATGTATTTTAAGGTACATGAAATAAAAGTCCAGTTTAAAACGACCAACACATGTCTATTTTAGGTTAAAAAATAAAACTATCTAGGCCGTTAGAAAATTGCTTGTTGTCATATCATATGTTTTTCTTGGATAAAACACTTTGTGCATTTGTTATATAAAACTTTTCCCTGTATGAGGAAAAAAAATTTTCAGATGAAGGCAAGCGCTTCTACAACTCCAGTGGCCTCTGGACAAGACCTAGGGGACCGATCAAGATTTGCAAAACTTGGAATGGCAACGAACGATGTGTTAAATCAGGCATACAGAGATATACTGGAGATGGAAGTGTCACATTCCGACATTGAGAAAAAAGTCAAAGCATCACCTGTTTATAAAAGATTGCGCCCAGAACAAGAGCATCTCTTGCAGGATGCTAAACATTCGGGATATAAGAATTTTGATATCTCTTTAACATACACATTGATCAGAAACATTCGCAAAAAGATTGCTAAACCAACAAAAGGAAAATGGGGAGAAGAACCCGCAGTAGGAGATGTGACCGTAGGTGATGATATAGAGAGAATTAGGTCAATCCGAAACGGTCTGACTGCACATGTGTGTTCTGCTTCCACATCTCAGACAGAATTCGATGACACCTGGTCAATGATGTCAGATATCTGCAAAAGATTGGAAATCACCACTGGAAAGAAGTATTTGGATGATCTTAATAATATTCAAAAACTGACCTTAAGGAAAGAAGATGAGAATACTATTATAGAAAAGGTCAAAATGGAAAGCCAGCATGAAATGGTGAAAGCAATTATGACAGATGTGCAAGAAATTAAAGCAGCAGTATTGAAGGCTGAAAGCAAGCATGCTTCGAATGTTTAAATGAAGAAGGTGTGCCTTTTGTCAGTTCATTTGAAAACATATCATTTTTTAAACTTTCAGAACTCAAGGATTGTGCTTTTATAGCCAAACCAAACAAGTTATTCTACGGATTTTTTTGAATAACAATTGGAATAGTATTCCACAGTTATATTTCTTTTCTTGTGATGGGACTGATTAATATTCCATCTGAAAAGATAATTTAGTAATGCTTTTTGTTAAGAAAATGGTAAGTGCATGATATTGAGTGTATATATATGCAGTCTTGCAAATGGAGACTGACTCTTGAATAAATGGATGCAATGGAAATAATGATCTCCTGTAAATAGGTGTTATTATACACTGCTTTTTCTATCCTCTGCTACATATTTGATGTTCTAAATATGTTCCTGTTGACATTTTTATCTCCCGTGTAACGCGATATATGAAATATCATTTCAGGAGTATTATCTTCAAAAGTGATGAAAAAACAGTTTTACAAGACAGCGGCTTCGTCTCTATTGGGAAAGAATATGCCCTTAAAGATTCACCAACAACTGTTTACAGGCATTCAGTATTGATTGAGAAAATGAAACGTTTACTGATTTGGTACAAATTAAAATAATTGTACTTTCTATCAAGTACCTTCCTAAGGAACCTGAATTATATATGGCTTTTATGACATTGAACCGTGCCACCTGTTGAGGGAACTAATGAAAACTCATTCGCGTTTCTTATTTTATTAAAATAGTTATAAATTAATCACTCTAAAAATTTTATTAAAAGGATCAGTCAATCAATCAATCAACTGAATAATAGAATTATGCAGGAAACTAAATAATATTCAATACTGTATACAGGGAAATTTTCACCTCTTTCACCCATGTCGGAAGTGGGCTATCTTAAACAAAATTTTTTTTCTGGCCGAATTCAAAAGGGACAAAGTTGTTGCAAATGTGAAAGGGCGAAAATAACCCTGTATACAGTACATTGTTTTACATATAGTTTTAGTTTTTTACAACTTACTGAACTTTTATGCAGCATAAACTTAGAGTTCACATTATAGAAATGTGAAGTTACCATTTCCCCGCAAGCACCTTAAAGCGCGGTACAAGTTTCTCTTAAGTTCAGAGTAAATAATATACTCACCGTCAATGAAAACGCAACACTCTAATTTTAGGGTGAAAAATTATATACGGGATATAACTATGTGCCAAACAAGTTAGGACATCTTTTACTTTGCCAAATAAGTTATTTAACGGTTGAATGAATTTCTTGTGTTTGCTCTGCTCTTATTTTGTATATTTGTTTAATGGACGTTGAGATTGAATACTGTTCGTTATTTCCATATCCTTCTCTACCGGAAGTTGCTTTTTAGCCTTCTTCACAGAAATCAAATTTGAGATTTTTTGTAAAAATTTTAACAATATTTTGGGTTTTCAAGGTTTTGTAGCTGTTTATCATAAGTATTGAACTAAAATCCCGGTAAAAAATCCTTCTTTCTTTACCGGATGTGATGCCTATATTTCCATGATTTCCTCAAAATGACTGATTTTCATTGCTAATGCTGGAGATTCTCAAAATAAAGGAAAAAAGAACTGCAAATGTACACTATTTAACGACTCATCAGGCTCATGTTTTTCAATAGCATAAATAACAGCTTCATGACCGGAAGTCCAAGAGTTACTACACTACGTCAAGTTAGAGAAAATTCGACCGCAGTATCTGAACAACAGGCAGTTAAAAATGCCCAAGAATATTTATTTCGCTCAGATAAAGACATTGATAAACCTAATGCATGGTAGAAATCGGACTGCGTAAATGTATGTTGTACATGGCGGATTAGCATGTTTTGATGAAATGGTCGGAAGGGGGGGGGGTGTTTCATTTAAATGTTATCTGTTTAGAGGGCAAAAAAATCAACTTTCGGTAATGGAATGAAAACCATTCAACCATTAAATAACTGATTTGGCAAAGTAAAAGATGTCCTAACTTGTTTGGCACATAGTTATATCCCGTATATAATTTTCACCCTAAAATTTGAGTGTTGCGTTTTCATTGACGGTGAGTATATTATGATGTTAAATTTAAATAAGAAAATAACTTATTTTATGAGATTTTAGCAAGCATAAAATAGAAGGAAATGTGCTTTAAATTGAAGATTAAATGTACTTTTAATTAAGGTCATTGGCAACGCAGGGTTTCCGAAGAAAAAAGGTTTATACATAGGTTTTCTCACTTGTGAAAAAAAGTCATTGAGAGTGATCTCCCGTATGGAATTCTCTAGGCGCTGAAAACCAATAAAGCATAGGTTACAGACTGAGAAGTAAACAAAAGCACGTGTGTTTTTTATGGAATATATTCAACTCTACAGTAATAAAAGAAAAGCAGAGGTGGGTTTGTTTACATTGTGCTGAGGGGGCAGACAGTCAACAGGCCGTCATTTAGAATAGGAACATGAATGCTGGGAAGTGCAAAGATGTGAATTAATTTTGCTGAAAGTGGTGATAGCCAGGTAGACCGAATTGAGAACGATTCTATAGGTTATGTGAATGAGACACCATTAAAAGTTACTATAAATCCTTCTTAAAATGTTTTATGACAGTTCGCTTCCAATAAAGTGAATTATAGAATAGAAACAAACAACCAGTCTCTTGATCATAATGAATATTGATTAGAAGTGAAGGGAAGTAACTCAAAATTAAAAACAGTGCTAGTATTTCTGTGTTTTGTTTCAATATTTTCATTTTCAGCCGAAGTATATGCATGTCATCGGAAATAAGGTTTCAACAATGTATTTAATGTATAAACCTTATGAAATACATGGGTTTTGGAGAAAACGTATGGTTGAAAATAATATAGGGCCATTTTATCAACATTTTACATAGGAAATGCATTGAAAATTGTAAAAACATTGATTTGGCAAAATCTATAAAGGAAGGCTGGCTTGATGGATAAAAAGGACTTGAATTGAATATGTTTGGTACCATTAAACCTGTTCAAAAAATCTTGAAAAAATCCTATACGAAAACCAGAAACGTTGCCAATGTCCTTACAGTGCGTGAAAAATGCATGATAGCGGAGAAACAATGTATCCGTGATTTTGCCTTACAATTAGGAAATGGTATTTGCGTTAAAATGCGTGACTGTAGGGAAGGGGATTAATAGTTATTTCAACTTTTTAATAGTAGATACAGTGCAAGGAACTAATTTTGTTACATAAACCAGCATCAGGATCAGCATAAGTAGGATCAGGATAGAACTAGCATCAGCATCAGCATTTAAAAAAACAGCATTACTTGGATCAGCATCAGCAAGCAAAGGATAGAACTAGCATTGACCAAAGTGAAAACAGATAAAGGAAAGTCATTTAATACAAATTACAAATTAAAATTACCCCAAAAATATTAGTTTTAATGGCTTAAAATAGCGATGCTGTTTCTGAATTATCCACTTCCGGCAGGATAATCCTACGTCCGGTACCATTACTAGCATTGACCTAGTTTCAAACCAGCATCAGGATAAGGATCAAACCAGGATCAGGATAAGGATAACTAGCATCAAAATCAGCAAGCAAAGGAAGCATCAAAATCAGCAAGCATAGGAAGCACCAAAATCAGCATTGATGCTGTAACAAAATTATTTCCCTGCACTGTAAATGAAAAATTGAGAAAAATGCCAAATCTTTGTGCAATAGATAATCCTAAAAGACTAAGAGAGGGAAAAAATGTGTTTAATAACAGTGCTGCAGAACCCTTGTTTTGTTTTGTTTGCATGAATATTATGAAAATGAGGGAAATTACAAGCAATTAAATGGATCCATTTAAGATTTGTTGATGATCCATGATTATCCTATTGCTTTTGGGCCACAAAAGTTTATTTATTCGCTTATTTTCTTTGAATATACTGACCGTTACATTATAGTCTGGTGACCTTTAAGGTCCTTGACTGTCCACATTCAACTTTATAATATTAATGTATTATATTTTTGCTGAAAAAGTCATAGTATCGCCTTCAGAATTTGTATAATATTGACCTTAGACAATTCTGTAAATATCTTTGTATCATTTATTTTTTTGTCTAAAGTTTGCTGATTCGTGATAAAAATCAGTTGCAATACATATTCAAATGTGGTTGATAATGGAATAGTCTTTTAGATTACAAGAATTGTAGATATGAATATAATATGCAGGTGCATATTAACTTAGCAAATTGTGAATTTAAATATTTATATCGAGGATTTATAATATGTATTCAGCAATAAAATGTTTGGGTTTTTTTTATTACCTGCAAATAATTTTGATAATCAATCTAGAATAAAACTTGAGTAGAAATCATCATTAAGTCTTCCCTTTGATAGAACCTTGAAATTTGTAAAAAAAAAAAAAAATTCTAAATCATCTCAATTACTGGTAAGCATTGGTAGCAATATATTTGTTTCAGTGTATGTTCATTTGAAATATTATCAATTTGTCTTTATAAGATCTTGTCGCATCTCCATATGAGTGAAAATTTTTCGAGAGGGACGTTAAACAGTATGCAATCAATCATATTAGATCTTCTCTGTCAAAGACTCAAAGAGCTAATGCTATGACCATTTGTGCGGTTTGTGAAAACAGTTTAGGGTATTTTACTATCCATGAGAACCTCGAGCTCTTGGACAATTATTGTCAAATTTGTCACAGGGTATCCTTAGCCAATTCCAAGGGCTCCGTTTTCCTTTTACTAAATATAAGGCTACAATTCTTAAAAAAGTAGATAATCAATTATTGTAAAGAAAACGAGAAGTGCTAAGTGCTAAAAAATCTTCCAAAGAATCACTGAATAGATTATTACCACACTTGCAAACAATTAAGGATGAGGATATGTTGTAAATCAAAAATTGTCCAAGGCATCACCCTGAGGCAAAAGACGTGGTCTTAAGGTCGCTTCAAAGTTAACTAAAAGTTATATTTTATTAAAACGTTGATAATTTTCTTCAAGGTATCAACCTGGGGTAAAAGGCGTGGTCTTAAGGTGGCTTCAAAGTTTCTTATTATAAAAACTGGCTTCATCAAATCTTGACAGATAAGGCGTCTTGTCATATCATGTTGACTCAAAAGTAGGTCACCATAACTTACACCTTAGCCGAAGGCTTAAGTGAGCTTTTCTGATCAAAATGTGTCCGTCGTCTGTATTCATTGGCGTCATCGTTTTCATTATAGTAGTTGATGTCATTATAATAATAATTGTTGTCACTAAAATAAAAGGTGGTTGTTGGCTTTTATCAAGTGACTGTATTGTTAAACATTTCTTGACCGCTAATATCTTTACAAGCAAAAAAGAAATGGTACACATCTTCAATTTGTCCGCATTCTTGAACAATTAGGAGAATCAATTATATTCGCTAGATATATATCATGCTCAGTATACTGTTATTCCTTAGTTTTGTATGAATTATATTTAAATTGCGTTTCCAATATTAAAAATACCAAGGCGGCTTTTGAGGGTGAGAACATAAATATGTAAGTTGTCAGAACTTATCTCTGATCCTTTTGTGATAAACAATAAAATATATTCAAATCAAAGCCGTTTTTCTACTTATAACAAAGGATTCCTATCTTCATTCTGAATAGAGTTTATTATCTCTTGAAACAAAGTTAGGAACACCAGTGATGGTTCGTGCAGCAGCTAGCTGAACTAGCTAAAGTTTTTGGGAGTTGATTCTATCAACGATTCTAAGTTAGTGGGCCACGACAGGAAGTGCAACTGACAAACAGCCGCCAAGGAAAATGAGCACTGCGAAAAGGGAAACAGTTCCCCATTAAACTTAAACTTAAGTCTGTCATTTTAATTTCCTCTTAAGCATCTTTCACCTTAATAATCATACCGATTCCGATATGTATTCATACATTGTGCATGTATTCTAATTTTAAGAAAGAAATTCCCTTCTAACAAACCGTCTGCAGTATGATGAGAAAACATGATAGTATTCTGGTGATCATTTAACAAAACAGTTTTGTTGCAGTATATTTAGACAATAAAACAAGGAGCTTAGTAATCAGATGTACTATAGAATTTAAAGTCAAATTGGAATACAGAGAACAAAACTTCATGTCTAGCCTAGCTGTTTTGTTTACAAATACGTGTGTATGTGTGCACCTGACTCAGGCTGATTGATAACTCAACGGGCATTTTGTGCTTGCGAATCTCTAATATGTGTAAAGCTTTAGATAAGATATCCCAACTACTGCAAAAGTGACCTATTGTATGGATAAATATAATTTCTCACGGTTTACTTTTGTGTCCGGAATGATAGTAAATGAAAGTATACATTACATAGAATTATTTTATATGCGTCGTAGTATATGAAGCTTGCTAATTTCTTTTGTTTATGGAAAGTTGTACAGTCACAGTATAGTGAAAGTCAATTTGCGTGATAAGATGATTGTTTGCCTAAGCAATATAAAGAGAGGAAACAGATTATTGCAAATTGTTGGCACATTGAGTATTTTAAGGGTCATGAACCCTCTGCTCACTCATATAAAATGTTGCTTGAACCTTGACAATTTTCCAAAAGAAAAGTATTTTATAAGTAAAATACAAACAATTATAGCATAGCTTGCGGGGCAAAATTGGACAAAAAATACACTTCAACTTGGCAAATCTATAAAGGAATAATAGACATTTATGTCATTAAGAGTTATCTCTCTTATCAGAGTATCAATGTACCTTAAGGACGTAGATGGATGTTGGGGTATCCAATTTCCCTCTAACACAAATCTGTGTAATACTAGTGCATAAACATTTGGGGAAAAAAGACCAAATACAAACGTACATTATGCTTTGTGGTTTAACAAATACCTCGCTGCAATTTTAATTAGATTTCACGTAACACGGTCTCAAAAATATAAAATGTTAAATTTAAAATTGAATTATATACCAGGCAAAAAGACATAATTAATATGTCATAATCGAACGAGTTCTATTAAGTATGAAATACACCAATCTACAATACACCGTCACATACTACATGAACTATACTTATATTCACATTTTTGAACATCATTGTACTTAATATCCTATTGTCTGTACATGAAATTTTGGGGCTTTAGCTATATTATGTTTTTAATGAAAAATATTAAAAAGCAACCTAGCTAATAAACTTTTTTTCAGAATTTACTTCTGCTCAATCTGTGAAAAAAGACAACTGATTTTTTTTTCAAATTCAATTCAAGGTGTGTATAAATATGAACTAATTTTGCTGTACTAAATGCAATTTCTGAATTGGATAGATTAACTCTACACTTAGACATTATACTATCGATGATAAATTGTTGGTATGGGCTTGAATGTTTAGGTCAGTCTTTTCCTATTTTACAAAATGAATATTCTGAACCCAAGTCTATATTTGTGAAATATCTTCAAAGTAAAGCTCCATTAATTTTCTCATCCCCAATTTAGATT
>NW_026929419.1:0-38067 GCF_032062105.1 Saccostrea cuccullata | reverse complement strand
CTGAACAATACTTATGATCTATAAAATCATTAACGCTTTCGCCAGAAGGGTATGACAAATGGTGAATAAGCTTAAATGTGCCATCCTTTTTAGGCACCATGCCAACTGGGGATAATCTTAGGTTAGGCAAGGGGATTTGTCAAAAGGGCCAGCCACTCTTTCCAGGGTTGTTTCTTTATTAACTACCTGAATGGCCTCATAAGTTAGAGACCTAAGAGACTTAAGATTCTCGCAATCATATGCTTGTCTAGGGCCCTTGTAACAGAGCTTAAAACCAAAATAAAACCTTCGAGTAATTCAGATGCAACTGTGTCGAGAGGATAATTTGTTAAGAATTTTTGCAATGCTAGCAATTTTATTGGGATGTGTGCTACACTATTGACGTCTAAAAGACTGGGTTGACGAGGGTCTGTTATAGATACTTAAGCTGAGTTCCTGAGGGCAAGGAACGCCATGCTGACTGGGTGTTTGCTGACCTGGAATTTGATTGAGGGCGAGTATTATTCTTGTGCTTAGCGTGTGGGTGTGGCTGTGAGCAAAGGATACAGGAGTGACTGTATCTACATTGTTGTCTTGGACATGCACCTTTAAAATTGTAACATTAATCAAAACCTGAATTATTTAAATCGTCAAAATCCCATGACCTAAAGTGACCTTATCATAAAATAAGATAGCCAACCAGTATTAGTTATTTACTGTAGACGTATTTTTTCCACGGGGTCATAATTCTGCGGAATCTCAATTTTTATTTGATCCGCGGGTAGAAAATAACGCGGAGTTTTTAGACAGTCACCATATACCTTACATTTATATTAAAAACCCAATTTTATGTTAACGCCCCCAAAATCTACCTGATTCAAGATCAATAATTTACCGCCTGTCAATCATGAATAAAACAATAGCTTCTGATTTTATTTTCCCCCTTCGAAACATAACCATGATTACGATGAATGCGTTAAGTTTACAAAAAAAATAATTATATAAATCAATCATTTTACGTTATTTCACTCAAAATCAGACACAAACACTAAATGATGACAATGATTACCAAACAAAAACTTCCTGTGTAATGCTACGTATACACAGATTTTTGACATCTTGGGTATTGGGGGTCTCCAGGTAAATAACACCACTATTACTTTGACCACTCCCCCTCCTCGGGTAACCGTACGGTAAAAAAAAAAAATGGGTCTTTAGGTTAGGACAAATATCCGCGGAAAATTTGTGACCGTGTACATAGCGTAATTTAATACCACGCGGAAAAATGTACATGTTTAATTTGTTTTTCAAAGTGCGTTGATATCAACCATTTTAACCATTTTAACGCAATTTGAAATAATATAAAGCTTGATAAATATTCTTACAAATAATCAGTATGATACTGTAGAAGTACTTTATGTTTTCAAAGTGCGTAATTTTTCAAAGTGCGTTGTAACAGTGGCGTCATTAAAAAATCTTCTAAAGAACCACTGAGCCAGAAAAGCTAAAACTCATGCGGAAGCATCCAGGGGTAGTATAAATCCTAAATTTTTAAATCATCCCCCGGGGTTGGACGGTGCCACAATAGGGAATTACATTTTTTACATAGAAAAATAAAAAAAAAACTCTCGAATTATTAATCGAGGGAACCAATTAATCTGTGGGAACGAATTGTGTGATTCGAAATTTCAAATCAAATAATTTCTACAAAAACGTTGGTCATTTTTCTACGTAGAATATTGACCAGGGGTCAAATTTCTATGTAGAAAAATGACCCCCGTCAATATTCTACGGGGGTTATTCTTCGTCGTTACACCGGTAATAAATTTATCACAAACTAAATTTTACAAAATTATTTAAAAATGTAACATAATTTAATTTTATAAAAAGAATTATTTTTTGTCCCCCGCTTTCGCGAAAACGAGGGGACATTAAATCTCATTCGTCTGTCCGTCTGTCCGTCACAAAAACTTTTATCTTGCCCATAACTTTTGATTTAGTGAAGCTATGACTTTCATATTTCACATGTGTATTTCTTGTGATGAGAACTTTCTTTGGGTACCACTAAATTTGACCTTTTGACCTTGACGTTGGAGTTTGACCCAGTTTTACACAAAAATTCCAAACTTTTACTTTGGTCATAACTTTTGAATAGTAAGAACTAGGACTTTCATATTTCACATATGTATTGTTTGTGACAAGACCTTTCATTGGATAACAACAACCTTGACCTTTTGACCTTGACCTTGGAGATTTACGAACTTATAAAAAAAACTTTAACCTTGACCATAACTTTTGAACAGTGAGGACTAAGGCTTTCTTTCTTCACATATGCAATCTTTGTGAGTAGGCCTTTCATTGGATATCAACATCTTTTACCCTTTGACCTTGACCTTGGAGTTTTAACAACTTAATAAAACTTTAACCTTGGTCACAACTTTTAAACAGTAGATACAAGGACTTTTATATTTCACGTATGTATTGTTTGTGATAAGACCTTTCATTGGATAACAACAACCTTGACCTTTTGACCTTGACCTTGGAGATTTAAGTACTTATGAAAAACTTTAACCTTGACCCTAACTTTTGAACGGTGTGTTCTAAGGCTTTCGTACTTCACATATGTAATCCTTGTGAGAAGACCTTTCATTGGATACCAATAACTTTTACCCTTTGACCTTGACCTTGAAGTTTTAACTACTTTTAAATTTTTTTAACCTTAGTCACAACTTTTAAACAGTAGATACTAGGACTTTTATATTTCACATATGTATTCTTTGTGGCAAGACATTTCATTGGATACCAACAACCTTGACCTTTTGACCTTGGAGATTTACGTACTTATGAAAAAAAACTTTAACCTTGACCATAACCTTCAAAAGCAATCAACTTCAATGTTACTTTCTAAATAATGACATATGATAGGATGTTCATATATTATTACACACAATATGTCATAATAAATAGCATCTCACCCACAAAGACATCGAAAGCGGGGGACCACAATTCTTTGAATTTGCTTGTAATGTCTGTTTTTAACATATGTCGAAAATTATTTATCAATCAATTAATGTTTAGACAGTGAAAAGGAATTTGTCACTCAATATTTATTTAAGGAATTAGTGTCAATCCTATGCCTCAAAGAGTGTCCGACTCGTATGTGTGATAACTGCGTAAATGTGTAAATTGAAGTTTGAGTGAATGCCGTATGTTGTGTGAGAGAGTCGGTTTTGGATCCGCCGTGGACTATCCCGGACGCGAATATTAGATGTACTGGACCTTCCGTCATCAAGAAAATACAGTTTTTACTCTGGACTATTCCGAGTTACCAAAACGTTTGGGTGCGTGTCCTTGTGTGAGCGTTACAACTCGTCTTTGTTTTATGTGACTTCATTTGATTAATTTTTCAAAATACAAACTTTAACTTTTTCTTGCTTTACTTTCGTTTCATATATTTTCATCACAAGTTCACTTGTGTTCATTTACTTAAGCTTCACATAAATGCAGTTACATTATTATTGTTTTCCATATAAAGACCACTTTAAATAAATATTGTATACTCCATACAGAGTTGGTGATTTATTGGTATTTATATTAATCGACATCTGAAATGAAAAATAGAAATATCAAAAAAAAATGGCAATAACGTTTAAACAGCTTTATTTTCTGTGAAAAAATTAAACTGAAGAGGGGGCAGTAGCAACGTACTTTGAAAAAAATTTTCAAAGTGCGTTAAAACTGGGTCAGAATCAACGCACTTTGAAAACATATTTCAAAGTGCGTTAAATTTGGGACCAAGCTAATGCACTTTGAATTTTTTTTTTTCAAAGTGCGTTTACATCAATATATTTTACCTTGGAGACACTTAACACACTTTGAAAAAAAAGATATGTAAAAACAAAAATTCTGGATTAAGATTTTAGTAAAGGAAATATTTTAGTAATGGAAATATTTTATTTCAGTTTATTAAAAAAACCATCCCTTTCAATATTTTGAAAGTGCGTTAGCTTGCTCCCAGATTTAATGCACTGAAATTTTTTTCAAAGTGCGTACTAATTTTTCAGAGTGCGTTGTAACACTATATAAACTGAAGAAGAGGGGCTGGGACAAAATCAACGCACTTTGAAAAAATTACACACTTTTAAAAAAATTTTCAAAGTGCGTTCAATTTCGGACCAACTCAACGCACTTTGATAATTTTTTTCAAATGCGTTAAGAGTCTATATCAATGTATTTTACCATGGAGACACTTAATGCTCTTTGAAAAAGAAATCATATTTTAGTCATATGGAAAGATTTTATTTGTTATTTATCTTTCAAAAAACTATGCCTAACCCTAACCTAAAAATGAATTGATTTACTCCCGTCGAAAAGAGTAGAAGACGGGTATAAGATCCCTCAGTCCGAATCTTTATCTTTCCAATGCATTGGTGTAATAAACCTGAAAAGGGCACGCTACATTTTCAATGCTTTTACGGTGTATATATCTTTCCAAAATAAGTGGGGCGCTTAACCCCCAATCCCCTCCCCTGTCCCTTCGCCCAGTCTCGATGTCTATTCTATACTTAAAGCATTCATATAATTATGTATTTGCCTAACTGGTATGACGTTGAAAACTTTCAATAATGAATGAGTTAATTAAATCAGATAAAAACTAGAAATTTTTAAGTACAGTAAAACGTATGAGAGAGAAAGAATTTTCATAGTTTTGAACAATCAAATTGGTCCCTTTTTACATAGGCACTTGGGGTATGGACCCCCCCCCCCCTTTCCATTTTTTTCTTTTTAAATCTGGGTTCGAGTCACCTTTTTCCTCTTTTTCTATTCTAATATGCACTATATGTTATAAAAAATGCAACTCTTTTGTCTTTACAAGCTGTTTTTAAAAATGCCGTTTTCCACTGATACATATAAAGAGAGAAGGCTTGCAACTCTTCTAGTCATCCGCCTAACCTCGCTCAAACTTCGCTTGATTATTTATCTAAATCAGAATAAAACATTGGATATGCATACATTAATAATTTTGTTATACATTCCTCTTCCTTTTCATATTTCCAGTTTATTTTTATATGCTCCTGATTTGTAAATATTTCGATGAAATAAGCGTAAATTTTGTTCATGTGCATCAACCGGGACGGAAGTACCCGGTATTTTCGGGCGTCATAATAATGTGTAAATGTCATTCGGAACATTAAATGGTTACAGACTACTAATTTTACCCCTATTTCATTGACCACTCAAGTAGTTCCAGTTTAAAAATAGAGGTTTTTTCTTAAAAATTCTTTGGGGTGTTTATGGAGTAGAATGGGGTTATTTTTGGGCATAAATGGAAAGGAGAGGGTCTGAAAAAAATTCTAAAAATGATTATAATGGGAAATTTTGCTTTTAAGTGCGTAGTAGGAAGGGTGTAAAGAGGCCCATATTTACCCTTTCCTCGAAGAGAAAGTGAAAAAAGCAGGGTAGGGGTTATTTGCGAGGCCATAAAAAGACTTGCAGACTATGAATGTTCCTGAGAACTTGGTAAATTTTTGGACTTGAAATGGTCTTACTCTGTGCCAAGTTTCAGGTAAGTTAAGCCGGTGTAATTTTTAAAAAATATTTTTTATGTTATAAAGGAATGTATAGCAAAATAATTGGTAGTCTGTGTCCTATCAGGTCAAAGGTCAAAACTCGTGTTAATCAGTTTATTGGCACTTTTCGGATAATTTGGAACTAATTATGCTAATTGTTGAAAAAATTAATGGATAAAATTATATTTTGGAGAAGTTAAATGGATTTAAATAATTAAAAAAGGGGGAGGGGCACCTGCTCAGGTTGTCAAAGGGTATGACATAATGTGTGCTTATTGATGTGTGTCAAGAATTTATGCAATATGAATTTTGACTCTTTATATAATGTTGTAGGTAACATAGAACCCATTCCCCACCTATCCTGTTATCTTAAATGTCAAATGGAGTTCAAAAACCAAGGTATGTTTTTAACATTTGATCGTTCAGATTACACTATAATTGTTAGTAGGAAAGAAATGCCTAATTTCTCAAAACTTAAGCTACTTGGTGTTTGTAATTATAGTTGTCCCAATTACTTATTAATTTGACACAATAACTTATTAATTATAAATGTGAACTGAAGTTAAAATGCTTTTAAATTCATTTTTTTAGTGGCTCATTTTTAGCAGATTGTGGGGATGCATGCAGTTGTAGCCTGGATGGGTGACTTAAAAAAATTCAGGCCAGTTGCCAGTCAAAAGTGAACAATTTTTGTACCAGAAGCAGAGAAAGTGAGTATTCAGAAAACAAGATACAGCTGTCATCAATATTGCAGTCAAAAGCAGCCAAGTTAAAGGTATACAATCAACTGATTCATAGTTTGTATTATTTTTGTTTGTTTTCTTTTTTATATACTGTTTTCATCTGTTCATCATCATCTGTTGCTTTTTAATGTATAATCTCTAAGACTTTCTTTTCTTCCTTCAGCCTTTGGAAATGAACATCTGCTGTCTGATTGCTGGCACTGATCTGTGATTGTTCAAGACAGGGAGGTCAGTAAGGTGCTCAACATTTCATATGGGATGTTTGGTCCTACTGCCTTTTTCTACTCTTGTGGAATCTTGGACATCATTGTCGGTGGTCGCATATCAGACAAAATCATCATTTTTTGACCAAGACAGGTGTTTAAGAGAATTTGGATAAACTTTGTGCAGAAATAGTGCTCCACAAGACAGACAGAACTTATGTACTCCAGTTTAATAGAACCTTCTCTACCCCCCCCCCCCTTTCCTGTTCTTAATAGTGAACTTCCAAGCAACTCCAGGACTAATTATATGTGACACAGGCATGGTATGTATTTTCTGTGTTAAACAATTGAATGTATGTATAAATGTGTTTTAATTGTTTTGTTCTTTGGTACCTTTACAGTGCAGAGTTGCCTCCCCTTTTTACAGAAGCCTGAAGAATGTATGTAGGTAAAATGTACATTTAGATTCCTTTTTTTTGTAAATTCAGAATTATAAAATCCAAATTTTCATAGAATTTATGGTATTTGTTGTCTAATCATGCATATTGTTACAAGAAATATCCATCAAAGAAGTTTAAATATGACCAGGGATAATCCAATTAGAGTTGTAAGTACCACTTCCTGACAGAGGCTGAATCGACCAGGTTGGATAATCTGCTTATAACAAAGGTATTAATCTCTTTTCCTTAGCTTTTATACTGATTTATCATAGCCTAAACATTGTAGAATTTTTTAATATTAGTTTTACTAAAATTTAGTTGTGCTAAATATTTTTATTTTTAATATTTTCAAGAATTTTATGCTTTTTGAAGGTATAATTTGAAAATTTAAAAAAAAATATTTACTAAAGTAACAGGTTCAGTTTTTTTCTTGAAATTTGTGTAGGACATATTTATCTAGTTAACAAAAATATAAGAAAAGAAAATTACTGTAATATATGTGAGCTGTGAGCATTTCAAATCTGAGAATTGTATGTCTAATGCTTATTTTACCCTCTGCTTTAAGGTGTTCCAGCACATTATTTAAAGGGCCATAACTCTGTTAAGGGATCATCAATTTCAATGAAACTTCATGGGCCACTTTGTATAAACCAAAAACACCAGCATGTCAAATTTCAGCAAAATCAGACAAGGTTTGTGTCCTTATTAGGTTACAGACTACTAATTTTACCCCTATTTCATTGACCACTCAAGTAGTTCCAGTTTAAAAATAGAGGTTTTTTCTTAAAAATTCTTTGGGGTGTTTATGGAGTAGAATGGGGTTATTTTTGGGCATAAATGGAAAGGAGAGGGTCTGAAAAAAATTCTAAAAATGATTATAATGGGAAATTTTGCTTTTAAGTGCGTAGTAGGAAGGGTGTAAAGAGGCCCATATTTACCCTTTCCTCGAAGAGAAAGTGAAAAAAGCAGGGTAGGGGTTATTTGCGAGGCCATAAAAAGACTTGCAGACTATGAATGTTCCTGAGAACTTGGTAAATTTTTGGACTTGAAATGGTCTTACTCTGTGCCAAGTTTCAGGTAAGTTAAGCCGGTGTAATTTTTAAAAAATATTTTTTATGTTATAAAGGAATGTATAGCAAAATAATTGGTAGTCTGTGTCCAAATTCGAGAGGGATTCAATCCCGAATTTTCTCTTCATGTTACATGTAACGGTAAGTTCGATATATCACAAGAAAGCTGTAACTAGTAGATTCTGATGGATACAGATTCACTTTTAACACACGATATAATCAACCAAATATCACGATATTGTTATTACAAATCCTGAATTTTTTATAATGCAGAACATTTGTAAAATAGAGTTATCGTTCTTTGGTACTTCCGTCCCGGTTGGTGCACATGAAAAAATTTACCCTAGATGCGGATGATTTCATCAAAATATTTACAAATCTGGGGCATATAAAAATTGAATGGAAATGTGAAAAGGAAGAGGAATGTATAACAAATTTATTAATGTATGCATATCCAATGTTTTATACTGATTTAGATAGATGATCAAGCGAAGTTTGAGCGAGGTGAGGCGGATGACTAGAAAAGAGTTGCAAGCCTTCTCTCTTAATATGTATCAGTGGAAAACGGCATTTTTAAAAACAGCTTGTAAAGACAAAAGAGTTGCATTTTGATAACATATAGTGCATATTAGAATAGAAAAAGAGGAAAAAGGTGACTCGAACCCAGATTTAAAAAGAAAAAAAAATGGAAAAGCGGGGGGGGGGGGTCCATACCCCAAGTGCCAATGCCTTTTTATTATGATTAAATGCTAAGTTGCTTGAAGCTGTCCTCTGTTAGTGCCCCCTATACACCTTTACATCTACTTATCAAAGACTAGAATTTTGAAAAAAAAGAAGAAGAAACGAATTAATGAACTTAAACAATAGTCACTCTTTTTTTCAAGACCTTTTAATTTTCCCTTTTATTTTATCAACATTTTTTTCAAAGTGCGTTAATATGGACGATATTAACGCACTTTGAAAAAAAAATATTTTTTCAAAGTGCGTGAGCTTGGTCCCAAATTTAACGCACTTTGAAATTTTTTTTCAAAGTGCGATTTAACAATGCTCCGACATCATCAACATGGTGAGTAAGTCGACGCCAGTTGACTTGTCCAAAGTTATCGATGATTTTGCTGTAAAATATTTGCCATACGTACCCACTTTGAGACAAACATAAAGGGCAAATGCTTTTACAAACGGTTCATTCATTCACTTAAAATGTTCAAAATGATTCCGTACGTATTATCCCTTTCTGGGAAAGTACCGGTATATCGAAGCATGAGAAAGTCTGAGTTCCCTCATACTTTTAACTTCGAAGATGACAAAGGCAAAAAAAAAACAATTTCAGAAGCACGTTGCGACTGCAAAGCTGGGTAGATGATAAATTACAGCAACAACCTTCAATTCAATTTGCAATGTAATAAATCTGCAATAATACAAAACACATACGACATTGTCAAGACATGCTTTTAGTTTCTATAGATCTATAAGGGGACGATCATTTGATTCTGAAGGGGGATGGGTGGGTGTCTGGCTGGGAAAGTAGTTAAATCATTTTGATTGATTGATTGATTGTATGTTGTTTAACGTCCCTCTCGAGAATTTTTCACTGATATGGAGACGCCACCACTTGCCGGTGGAGGGCTACAAATTTTGTCCTATGCTCGGCACTCAGGGCCTTTGAGCAGTGAGAGATCTTTTTCGTGCCAGCACCTACTGCGACACGGGGCCTCGGTTTATACGGTCTCATCCGAAAGACCGGTCTCCACGTCCCACAGTGGGTTTCGAACCCGCGACGTAAGGACTGACTCCTTACTTCGCGACTCTAGAGCAGACGCTCTAACCACTGCGCCACGCGGGCGACAATCTGTCCTCTACTGGAAGGAAATAAACCAGAAGTCTCTGTCGAGACTGTAGCTCTACTGGTTTGTACTTATCAAAAACCATTGCACTTTTTTATGTATCTTTGCGTAGTCTACTTGTGTGCCAACTTATTTTGAAATCAAACTAGAACTATAGAAGGAGTAGCGTTTTTAAGGAATTTCACAGAAAATTCTATTTTTAGTAACCATGGTAATACCGTTAATCGAAATCAGAAACCGATGCAATATTCTATGTATTTAGTGTAGTCTACTTGTGTGCCAAGTTATATTGAAATCAGACCAAAACTGTAGAAGGAGTAGCGTTTTAAAGGAATTTCACAGAAAATTCTATTTTTAGTAACCATGGCAACACCGTTCATCGAAATCAAAAAACGATGCACTATTCTATGTATCTTAGTGTATTCTACTTGTGTGCCAAGTTATATTGAAATCAGACCAAATCTGTAGAAGGAGTGGCGTTTTAAAGGAATTTCACAGGAAATTCTATTTTTAGTAACCATGGCAACATCGTTCATCGAAATCAAAAACCGATGCACTATTCTATGTTTCTTAGTGTAGTCTACATGTGTGCCAAGTTATATTGAAATCAGACCAAAACTGTAGAAGGAGTAGCATTTTTAAAGAATTTCACAGAAAATTCTATCTTTAGTAACCATGGCAACACCGTTCATCGAAATCAAAAACCGATGCACTATTCTATGTATCTTAGTGTAGTCTACTTGTGTGCCAAGTTATATTGAAATCAGACCAAAACTGTAGAAGGAGTAGCGTTTTTAAGGAATTTCACAGAAAATTCTATTTATAGTAACCATGGCAACACCGTTCATCGAAATCAGAAACCGATGCACTATTCTATGTATCTTAGTGTATTCTACTTGTGTGCCAAGTTATATTGAAATCAGACCAAAACTGTAGAAGGAGTAGCGTTTTAAAGGAATTTCACAGAAAATTCTATTTTTAGTAACCATGGCAACACCGTTTATCGAAATCAAAAACCGATGCACTATTCTACGTATCTTAGTGTAGTCTACTTGTGTGCCAAGTTATACTGAAATCAGACCGAAACTGTAGAAGGAGTAGCGTTTTAAAGGAATTTCACAGAAAATTCTATTTTTAGTAACCATGGCAACATCGTTCATCGAAATCAAAAACCGATGCACTATTCTATGTTTCTTAGTGTAGTCTACTTGTGTGCCAAGTTATATTGAAATCAGACCAAAACTGTAGAAGGAGTAGCGTTTTTAAAGAATTTCACAAAAAATTCTATTTTTAGTAACCATGGCAACACCGTTCATCGAAATCAAAAACCGATGCACTATTCTATGTATCTTAATGTAGTCTACTTGTGTGCCAAGTAATATTGAAATCAGACTAAAATTGTAGGAGGAGTAGCGTTTTGAAAAATTGTTTACAGACAGACGGACAGACAGACGGACAGACAGACAGACAGACAGACAGACGGACGGACGCCGGACGCATTACTATCGCATAAGCTCTTCTGGTCTCTGACCAGTAGAGCTAAAAATCTGCCCCCTCCCCATCCCACCAACGCGGAATAAGAGTTGTCGATGGTGTTCTCATTTAATTTTTTTTCTGCTTGTTATACTTTTTTTCAATGAAGAGAAGAATAAATATTATGCCATTGGAAATAAATAATCCGTAATCCACCGACATGGTCTTGGAGATAAATAATCTGACTCGAAAAAAGTTGCAAGCCCCCCCCCCCTTTCCAGAATCAAATGGTCGTACCATTAATCCTTTTGGTAATGTTCACTCTGGAGAACTTTTAAGTTCTGGTGGAAATGTGAACACGTTCTAGCAATAATAGATAGTAGGTGAATGATGAAGATTTTGAATATCTGGTCAGATATATATTATACAAATCTAATAACTTACACAAACTTTCGCGTTTCTCTGGGACAACTATGGAACGCCGTCACTGCCTTATAACAGAACACTATACTATTGCATTGTGTCAACCTTCCATTACATTATGTCAACTCTTCATGACATTAATCCACACTACTATTGCATTGTGTCAACCTTCAATTACATTATGTCAACTCTTTAGCTTTGAGATAATGTAAATGTTTTTTAACATCAGGTAATGAACTTTTGGAATCAACATGATAAAGAGTTAAACACAATATAAAGATATTTTTAAATCACATAAGAAAGAGTTGACATAACGTAATTATATATCCACATCACGGAATGGAGTTTTGACACAATGTAATGAAGTATTGATATAATATAAATATATGTTCATATTACTAGTATGTTATACAGTTTTTACACCACGTAATAAAGCACTGACATAAAAGTAAGATGTGTTCACCTCACATCATAATGCCCTCGCCGTGAAATAAAGATAAATCCATATCACGTAATAATGCTTTAATATATAATAGAAATCTACACTCTCAAAAGAAATGGGCTTTTGACTTCATGTAATGATAAGTTTAATTATAAAACACAATTTACTTGACGTAATGCAGTTTTGACCTCACATATTAAAGAAATGAAATGATGTAAAGAAAAATTCATTTCATGCAATAAAGTTTTAACACAATGTCACTTCATATAATGATATTATACAATTATTGCTGGTTTTTTAGGTCAATACATAGATTTAGCCATCTGAGGAGTACAATATTCACCGAGCCCGAAAGGCAAGGTGAATATTGTACTTCGAAGATGGCTAAATCATTGTATTGAGCGAAAAACCCCAGCAATAATTGTTTTATTATACGATTCACTGATAATATGATACAGTTCATTATTTATCTATTTATTTTTTTTTTGCATTTAAGTCCTTGCCAAATACAAGAGAGAAGTAGAATTAAAATGTTAATAAACCTTACCGGTCGTATCAATTTGAATTTTTTTTTAATTCAATGTTTAGAGGACATAAAAGAAATATATAATGTCAGTCTTTGTATAGGATAGATTTTGAAAGGAAGAAGTATTATCAGGGAAAACTGACTGCCAAAAATAAAAAAAAAATTAACGTTCAGTAAGTGTTGGAGGGGGGGTGTCCCTGCATAACCTCTTAATTACCACCCTTACCTAAAATATATATTCGCTTATGTTTTGTTCACATGAAAATACAAATCATTTTCGTTTAAATAGCTTTTTAAAACAATTTGTATCAATTTGGAATTCCCCAATCTATTTTTAGATCAATGTAGAGGAAATAAATCCTTGTATTGACCTGGAACGTCACGTGCAGGTCAATACAACGTAATATTTTTCTAACATAGTTGGATCTCAGCCAATCAGAGAGATGGAAATTATTCAATCATATAATAATTTACTTTAATTTATGAAGTGCTGACATAATGAAATGATGTATTTACTCCATGTAATGCAGCATTGACATGATGTCAAGATATATTTACATCATCTCATAAAAAATGGACAAAACGTAAAGATATGTTCACATCACGTAATGATAAATTGAAATATTAAATGCATAGTTGCATGCTATAAGGCAGTCATGGCGTTCCATAGACTTCATTATGTCGAACTAATTCCTGACAAATCCTTGCACTTTCACAAATTTTAACTTTATTCTTAATCCTTAGGTAAAGTGTGAATCTTGTTGTGTATCAATGAAAAATGTAAAACTATAATCCAGAAAATTCAGAGAAGACATGTTCGAAAGCAAAACAAACACTCAATTTATTGCCAGTCCGTGCAGTTGTGGTGAACAGACTTTGGCGAATTAACGCACCCGGTGAATCGTAAACACCAAACAATAACAGAGCTCTAGCCCTGTTTACAAAAACTGTGTACATGTACATAACACAAATTATGTGCTCGATTGGCAATACTTTGTACACAACGGAATGACGATACTTGTAAAGTTTGCTTTCTAACATGTATACTCTGAATGAAATTGTTTTTCTGGATAAGTTTTAATATTTCTCATTAATACACAAGATTGCCACTTTTCCGAAGGGTTAAGAATAAAGTTAAAATTTGTAAAAGTGCGAGGATGTGTCAATCAAACTCACCAAATATTTTTAATTTTTTTATAACTTTTAAATGAAATAAGATATTTAATTAATTTTTGTGTGAAATGCTATTAAAATATATAATTCGTGATATTATACAGAAAAAATGAACTTCAAATCTGTGTCCAAGTACTTTTAATAATACTAGTGGGAGGGGGGGGGGGGTAATTAAAAGTTAATTTTTTTGTCATAAAATAGAATCATTTTTAATGGATAGATCAAATCAAATTTAATTTAAAAAAAAAATAAAATAAAAGTGTGTTATAAGACATAATCGTGCAAATGCAATAAAAACTGGAAATAAAAAAACTGCAGTAACTTTCTGACACGTACCAACAATATAAACTTTTGTGAAATTAGAAACTCAAAAAGCGTCTAGTTCTCTTTTAAAATAAATGTGCACGTATTTTGACAATGATTTTGAAGGTAAAACATGCACATATGTAGAGGTGTAATGAACTGATGACGTTTATTTATTCATATGCGCATATAGGCCCTTTATGCATATTTTGAACGATCGAAGACAGTCTGAAAATCTCCAGATTGTGCACTGATTTGTACGAATTTTTTGTGCATCAAACTAAGAAAGTATACATGTATAAACATAAAAAACAAGTAAAAAAGTTTTATTTCATTTCCTGGCCAATATATATTTAGAAGTCCCGAAACGTCGGCGTCCCGAAACATCCATAATTCCCTTTCGGGATACCTGTCGTCGGTGTTACACGTTCCCAACTGCATCTTTTAAACACAATGGACTTATTTCTTCAATTTGTTTAATGTCGACCACTCATCCTACAGCGAGTGTTTGTCGGAGCATATGGCGGAGCAAGTGTTTACTGAACGCGCAGAATAAACAGAATTATTTCATTGGTTGAAAATTAGTTGTGATTGACAGCAGGACATGGAAAGGCGATAAGTTAATTCCTAACAATTTAAATTTCTGTTCCAAGATGTAAAAAAGACAATACCGAGTACAGTATCTCTTTAAAATTACTTCAAATTGTACTGTACAAATATAGATTTAAAATGATAGATACATACCGGTATTTGACGCGATATTGTGATATAAAGGATTCAGATTATGAAATATAAAATTATTTTTTCTTTCCAGTTGATTGACTTATTAAACTAACTTTGTATTAATAACAAAAAACTGCATAAATAAATGCAAATTATCACAAACCATATTCTGTTAGGCCCCATCCAGATATGTAACATTCCAGGTTTTCACTGTACACTGTATTTTCTGATGGTAGACAGGCAGGCTGAGCATTAGAATCCATTGATATACCACGGCCACGCTTAGGTTTTACTTTTAGTAAGGCTATGTCATTGTGAAGACTTCCATCTGCAGAAATGCATCGTTTTTTTTTACAATGAAGGTTCAATCATTTTCCATTTCATACATACGAAGATACACATACATATCTATATAAAATCTTACCATCGTATATTATGTATTCCGGTTGGATGTAAATTTCTTCGATTTCAAATGTCCCCTCATATGAATCTGTTACTTTACTGTTCAAGTCACCAACTCTTATCAACAGCTCTGATTTCAAAAAACTTATAAAAAAGATGTTTGAAAATGGTTAGCTTTGGTTAAACTCGATAACATACTTGTAATTTGCGAAAAGGAAAAATGCTCTAAAATCTTCTTCTCAAGAACAGAAAGTGTATTATTGGTCATATTTATATGAAAGCATCTGCAGAGGGTGTAGATTAATGTTTGATCAAATCATAACACTCGGAGGTAGGGAGGGGCCACAATGGACAATCACAGTTTGCATAGAAATATCTAGGGATTTTTAAAACAAAAATCTTCTTCTCAAGAACAGCAAAGCCATGGTCGTATATACATGTATATGGAAGTATCCTCAGATAATGTACATTCAGGGGTAGGGTTAGGCCTCGATGAAAGTTCATACTTGTAGGGAAAAGTCATAATTAATCAAAAAATGCTTAAGCATCCTTAGTTAGTGTAGTTTCAATTTTGTTCAGTTACACCCTCTCCTCTCTTTCGCTGTCAGGGGAAGGTCAGGACAACTTATAAATGTATTTAAACTTTTCAGTTCTAAACCAATTTTTGGCTCTTCTGAGCCAAAGGCTCAAAGGGCTAATGCTATGGCCATTTGTGCAGTGTGCGTCGTGTAGTGCACGTAAACCTTTTAGAATATAGGTCATAACTCAAGAACCCCTTGTCCAATCATTGTAAAATTTGTCACAGGGCATCCTTGACCCAAGGACTACCATTTATAAATACTAAAATAAATTTACAATAAAAGTACGATTTGGACCCTTAAACAAGGGGAGATGATCAAGAAAATAAAACAAAAGTACTGGTTACTAAAACAGTCTTCTTAAAGGC
Organism: Saccostrea cuccullata; assembly: GCF_032062105.1. Taxonomy (NCBI): domain Eukaryota; kingdom Metazoa; phylum Mollusca; class Bivalvia; order Ostreida; family Ostreidae; genus Saccostrea; species Saccostrea cuccullata. The sequence continues at coordinate 21,807 of NW_026929419.1, read as the reverse complement.
CCTTTCACAATTGGCGCACGGGTACTTTACAAGACTTTGCGATTGGAAAATTTTAGCTTTGCACGAGCTATCGCATACGTTGCACGATGTCTCGCATTCATTGCATGTGTTTTAGTGGTCGCATCAGGTCTCCTCAATATAGTCAACATGCACACTACATTGGCGTCGGAAGCAAATTGAAAGTGGGGGGGCTAAGTGTCAGAAAAAATTTTTTGGTCCACCAAAAAAACCTGACAAGCAAAAAAAAAAAAAAAAAAAAAAAAAATGGAATGTACCCCAAACTCGAAAGGCCTATTTCGTGGGGGGGGGGGGGGGCAAGGTTCGAAGTCCAGTAACAAAAAATTTTCTTCCAATCATCAACACTTTTACCAATTTTAACCTATACTATACTATATCTATGGAAAGTGGGGGGGGGGGGCTAAACTTACGAAGATGTGTTCAATGTCTATACTAAGTATATATTGGGAAAAAAAGTGGGGGGGGGGGGGGCTAAGCCCCCCCTAGCCCCCCCCGGTTCCGACGCCTATGCACTATTCAGACGCGACCAAATGCGATCCAAATTATCGCAATTCAACGCACGAATATTTGTACGAACGTTTTACAACGTTTTATGTACTCATAAGACTGATGCACGATTTTTAAGGATTTCAAGATGAATCGCAGCTGTCTTTGCGTGTATTTTGCGACCACGAGACTGTTGCTCAACATGCCTCCTGTAATCTTGCAACGTTTTACTACCATTGCTTGATTTATCACCTTCAATTGACATGCTTTGCAACAGGTATATATTATACCGTGTATAATTACAAGCATCTTAACAAGGTCAACTGAAGAGCGTCGGAAACGGGTGGTATTGTAGTGCAATTGTGTATTTGCGTCGGGTTCGGCGTCTCAGTTATTACATTATGTTGTTCTAAAATTAAACTCTGAAGCTCCCGGGTTTTTGGAGCCACGTGGTGCCAAACTAGGACCCACACCATTGCCAAAGCACCACATTGGTGTCAGAAGTGTTTAGTAATATCATATATTTTGTGTATCCTTTTATTGTTTGGAGAAAACGCTGTTTCTCCGTGCTGAGCCAGTCCACGTGCTTGCGTTACAGAGAAGTGTGAACCCGTTCTCTGTCGGACACGCGTGCATCGTACTGGGTGAGGCCAATCTGATTTATAAGTTGTTATTAAATATCAGAATTGTGTGAATCCGCATTCTGTTTATTTTTCACAGTCACTGGTTGAAAAAAAACTTTAAAAAAAAACTTAAAAATAAAAATTGCTATAACAGTATTCTTTATAAGTCATATATATATTATCTTCACTTTGATGAGCTCAAAAAACATAACAAATTTTTTGGAAAAAAATCCACTTAAAGTGCCGTCAAGTTCCTGTGAAAAGCTACCAGTACTCATTTCAGACAGCCTTGGAGATACATTGAGAAGAAACAGAAATTCTTCAGGAATTCCACTGCAGTTTCTTACGTACCCAGGGGCAACGACTGCAAGTGCTATCGACAAGGCAATTCCGGAACTTGAAAAACTATTCCAGGAAACTAGACCACTTGTTGTTTACGTACTATTGGGAGTGTGTGACATTACACAGAAAGTTGGACATTACAGACATAAGCACATAGAACTGCGTTACAATAAAGTAGGTTCAGCAACTGCTCACATATTAGAACAATTTCAAAGACTCATAAAGTTTGTGACTTTGAAACAAGGGTCATTGAAGTTCATTACCATTCCTGTATACTCAGCTAAGGCATACAACTCCCATCTTGGTCATAGACATCCTGAATCTTTCCAAAGTACTGATAATCAAATCAAAGAGGAGGTAACGCTACTCAATCGCAGTATTTGTGAATTGAACGACACATTAGGCAGGAATACTCTCCAGTTTCACTTGGATATTGTGAAGGTCAGGGGTAAAGGTAGACAATCCATTAATTTACATCTCCTGAAGGACGGTATACATCCAGATCATTTATTATCAAGGAAGTGGATACGACGACTAGAATTAGACATCGTTAAAGAGTGTTGGAGTGACCCTACACCTGACGTGTTAACAGTTTCAGTGGACCCACAGAAGTTGCTCAACTTGTAAAGATGTCAAAAAACGAGGCTAGTCAGGAGGAAACAACAGCACAGAAGACTGGTATCATGGGAGAATTGCATGAAGACCATAACACATCAATGCCATTGGTGGAAGAAAAGACCATTGCTGTACTAGAGAGGGTTGAATCAGAATTAGGGGGGCTCTCAATTCATGTCAGAGAAATGACCAATGCCTTACTACGCAGGCAGGATGAAGCAATGGAGAATCAATCTGAAATGATGCGAGAACAGGTACGGCTATTCTCGGAAATGACTGAAACTTGCACACAACTTCTAGAGCGCTCAATGAGCCGAGGGGATAACCCCAGGCAGGCGCCAATACCTAGTCAAAATCTTATGTCAGGACTGATGTGCAGTCGAGGGGACAGCCCCAGACTGTCACGACCAGACCAAACATACATATCAAGAAACTCAGGCATAATGGGAGGACAAAACTTAAGGCCAACTACCTCTACTCCTGTACCTGGTTCAAGTGGTGTGCCATTTCAGCCAGTATTGGACACTATTAGCAATTTTGAGACAAGCCGTTACCCAGCTTCTGTAGGACAAGGAAGGCAAGAATATTTGCCTCGACAAAAATTACCAACATTTGATGGTAGTGGAGAATGGGAAGGATTTTTAGTTCCTTTCCACAGAGCAGCTCAACGTTATGGCTGGTCAGCAGAAGAGAAACTGGACCGTTTCATTGAGTGCTTAAGAGGCCAGGCATCCAAATTTTTATGTAGCCTGCCATCTTCAGTTCAGAATGATTATGCTAGATTACTCAAGCACATGGAAGATCGCTTTAATAGAAAAGACCCTCCAACCACTGCAAGAAAGCGATTGGAGGAAATCAGGCAAAAATCAGAGTCAGATGACGAATTTGCTGAACAAGTCAGACGCTTGGTTTCCAGAGCATTCCCGTCAGTGAGCATTGAACTTCAAGAGGAAATTGCAGCCGAATCCTTTTTAAAAGGATATAAAAATCCAAGGATAGGATACGAGGCCCTGAATAAAATGCCTAAAACTATTACAGCAGCACTGGATATTGTTATACAACTTCAGCACAATTACAGGGCTACATTAGGCCGTGAAGATTCCCAGCACCGTCGCTATTCTAGGAGAGTATCCTGGTATGATGACTTGCATACAGACAGACGAGAAGAAGGGGATTCTGGTGAACAAGTTAGAGCATTGTCAACTGCTGCATCTGGAGAGAAAACATTGAAGGAAGAGATCATGGAACTAAAAAAGTTAATAGAGAGAAAAGAAGCATTGACCAAATCATCACAAAGATCACCATCTCCTCAAAGAGGTTGTTATAAGTGTGGTGATACAAACCATTTTCAGAGAAATTGCCCCAGATCACCATCACGCTCACCAGATAGAAAAGCTGACGCATCAGTTGAGAATGACGATGAAAAAAAGATGCTCAAAATTGGAAAAGAGGAAGGGGGATCATCAATCAGAGTCCCAGTTCAAATTAACAGTCATAAAACAAAAGCAGTTATTGATACTGGTGCAGAAATTACAGTTCTATCTCAAGACTTTGTTGAAAAAGTAGATTTGAATTATTCTTGCTCTGACAAGGTCACACTTCTTAATGCAGAAACTGGCAATAAGATGATAGCAGTAAATAATGTCAGTGTACGCATTAACTTGGGCAAGTCAACAACCAATTGGAAAGTGTGCAATGCTCCAATCCGTGATGATGTTCTAATTGGAATGGATTTATTGATGGCTGTTGATGCTGTAGTCTTAGCAAGACAGGGGGATTTATTAGTGAAAGGGGAACTTGTCCTGGGGAATACTAATACTTCAGATCAAGTACATATAGCAAGAGTAAGTGTCAGTTCAGCAACCACACTTGCCCCAATGAGTGAAACAATAGTCACAGGTTGTTTGGACAAACCTGACAACGAGCTGGTTGGTGTGCTGGATCCTGCATCCCTGAAGAATTGAGCTCACACAGGATCTGTGCTTGTAAACATGACCGAAAACATCCCTGTACGCATCCTTAACCCAACACCTAATGAGGTCAGACTAGCTGCAGGTACACACTTGGGGAAGTTAGTTGAAGCCGAGACAGATACGGATAAGAGCCCCATAAACAAAGAGGTACCAGACCAAAAATGCTTAAACCAAGTACCAAATCACTTAGCAGGGCTTGTTGAAAAGTCCATAAAGGGCCGTACAGAATCCGAGTCTCGTGAAATAACAAGTTTACTGATTGAATTTCAAGACGTATTTGCTAAGGATGCCAATGATGTGGGACGCTTTTCTCCAATATCTCATCAGATCGCAACTGGCAATGCAGCACCTGTTCGTCAGCCTGTTCGACGCACACCGTTAGGATTCCAGAACGAAGAAAAACAACACCTACAAGGTCTTCTTAACAGTGGAATTGTGGTCCTATCTAGATCTGACTGGGCTTCTCCTGTTGTGTTGATAAGAAAAAAAGATGGTGTATCGACTATCGGAAGTTGAGTGACGTAACCCGGAAGGACTCTTACCCCTTGCCAAACATTGAAGAATGTCTGGATACCCTGGCAGGAGCTACTATTTTCTCAACTATAGATTTACAGCAGGGGTACCACCAAATTGAAGTGGATCCAGAAGACCGTAGTAAGACAGCATTCATCACACGCTATGGGCTTTTCGAGTATACTCGCATGCCGTTTCGGTTGTGTGGAGCCCCAGGTACGTTCCAAAGGGCTATGGAATTTGTGCTGAAAGGACTTCAATGGGACATGGTTCTGATATACTTAGATGATGTCATTGTGGCCAGTTGTGGAGTAGAAGAGCATATAACCCACCTAAGAGAAGTACTGGAAAGATTCAGGGAAAGTAATTTGAAGCTAAAGCCATCAAAATGCTGTTTCTTTCAGGAAAGTGTTATTTTTCTTGGACACCGAATCAGCAAAAATGGAGTTGAGGCTAACCCGAAGCTTACCCGCATAGTCCAGGAATGGCCAAGACCTGAATCTGTCAAGGATGTCCAGTCCTTTCTCGGCTTGACAAACTATTATCGTCGGTTTGTTGATAAATATGCAGATATTGCAGAACCACTCTACCACATAACTAAGAAAGGAAAGACTTTTGACTGGGGATCTCATCAGCAAGAAGCATTTACCACACTGAGAGACAAGCTGGTATCCCCACCCATACTGGCTTACCCTATGACTAATGGTACTTTTGTCTTGGACACAGATGCTTCTAACTATTGTATAGGAGCTGTTCTTTCACAGCATCAAGATGGCAACGAGAAGGTTATAAGTTATGCAAGCAAACGTCTGGGTCCTTCGCAAATTAAGTATTGTGTTACCAGGAAGGAACTGCTTGCTATTGTTACTTTCACCCAGAAGTTTAGACATTATCTGCTTGGAAGGCAGTTCATTGTTCGAACTGATCATGGCTCCCTTACCAGGCTTTACCGATTCAAAACTCCACAGGGGCAGCTCACACGTTGGCTCGAGCATTTGAGTCAATTTGACATCATCTTCCAGCATCGAAAAGGTGTAAATGATTGCAATGCTGATGCATTGTCTAGGTATCCCATGACAGAACCAAGTTGTGAATGCTCTCATGTTGGGTCACACCTGTCAGATTTGCCATGCGGTGGTTGCAATCATTGTTTGAAAGTTCACCAGGAATGGTCTAAATTTAGCACAAATGTTGATGATGTTCTACCCCTTGCAATTAAAACTGACTCTCACATGACTTTTGAAGGGCACAGTGCCCACAAATGCACACAAGAGTCTAATTCGGATCAAGATACTCAGGACAGCTATTTTGGAGGACACGGTGTCCACAAACAGAGTCCTGAGTACGACAGTGAAGACGAGTGTTTAGACGTGCGTTGCCTAGAGGAAGACTCATTTGAAGAAGAAAATGGAAGAACCATTTCGTTGGATGTTTATACTAGCAAGGAGCTGGAAGAAAAACAAAGATGCGACCCTGAGCTTTGTACTCTCTTCAAGTGGATGGAAGAAGGTTTTCCATCAGACCGTGGAGAATTGTTCTCGGAATCACCTGCATTGAGGCATTACTGGTTGACAAAAGACAATCTCCTTCTTGAAGATAACTGCTTGTTTTACTGTTGGAGATTTCCAGAAGGAAATAGAAAATTGTTCATTGTTCCTGATGTGTTGAAGAAAGAAATATTGGAGATCGCTCATTGCTCCCCATTGTCTGGCCATCCAGGTATCAAACGTACCATACAACGCCTGAAGCAAAGCTTTTACTGGTATAGCATGACAGATTATGTTACCACCTACGTGAGATCATGCGAAAAATGTGCAGTGAGTAAAAAAGGAAACAAAACTAACCGATCTGCATTACAAGAGTACTTTGCAGGTTCCCCATTAGACAGGGTACAATTAGACATCTTGGGTCCCTTTCCAATATCTAAAAAAGGAAACAAGTACATTCTTGTATTAGTAGATCAGTTCACCAAATGGACTGAGTGTTACCCCCTCCCTGACCAAACCGCCGAGTCCATTGCTGAGATACTGGTAAAGGAGTTTATTGCACGATTTGGCGTACCTCTCGAAATACACACCGATCAGGGGCGAAATTTTGACAGCGAATTGATGAAAAAGCTGGCTTCACTGATGGGATGGGCAAAGACGAGAACAACTCCGTATCATCCGTCCTCCAACGGACTGGTAGAACGGTTCAATAGAACCCTGTTACAAATGATGCGGTGTTTTGTTAGCCAGAACCAAGATGATTGGGACACCCATCTCCCACTTCTTGCTTGGTCCTATCGCAGTACGCCGCACACCAGCACAGGACTAACGCCTAACCGCCTAATGCTTGGTCACGACATTCACCTTCCACAGGAAGTCATCTTTGGGCTACATCCATCTGAGCAGCATTCTGAAGCAGATTATGTCGAACAACTAAGGATATCTATGAAGAAGTGCGAGGATCTTGCTCGTCAGAACTTGAAGAAAGCAGTCAAAAGCCAGAAAAGATTGCATGATTTAAGGCTGTACGAGAGAGCATATAATATTGGTGACCTCGTCTACATCAAGGATGATGCTAAAAAGATAGGGAAGAGCCCAAAACTTCAGCCTCTCTGGAAAGGACCAGCTGTTGTTTCCAAAAAGTTGGGACCAGTTTTGTATAATGTGATAACGAAAAAAGGTTCATCCATCCTCCATCATGATCGTCTGAAGCCATGTCAAGTTGATACACTCCCAAGATGGATTGCCAAGGTTCGTCGCCAGTTAAAATATTGTAACGACTTTGACGAACTTTTTAAGGAATGTGCAGATGGAGTTGAGGATAGGCGAGGAAACGATGAAGTTTGGACAGCAGAATCAAGCCTACAGAAAGAAGAGAAAGCCTCTGAATGTCCAGAGGGAGTTGAGGATAGGCGAGGAAACGATGATGTTTGGACAACAGAATCAAGCCTACAGAAAGAAGAGAAAGCCTCCGAATGTGCAGATGGAGTTGAGGATAGGCGAGGAAACGATGATGTTTGGACAACAGAATCAAGCCTACAGAAGGAAGGGAAAGCCTCCAAGAAGAATGATGCAGTAGCACCTGTCACAAAGAAACCTACAGACCAAGGGGAATTCACTAGGAGTGGGAGAGCGGTAAGGCGCCCACAGAGATTTGACAGTTAAATTGAACATTTTGCTTTGTACATGTACTATTTGTTTTATGTGTTTGTTGAAAATGTAACATTTTCTTTCTTGGGAGGGGAGTAGTGTAGTGCAATTTTGTATTTGCGTCGGGTTCGGCGTCTCAGTAATTACAGTAAGTTGTTCTAAAATTAAACTCTGAAGCTGACGGACGTGTTCTTGTCTTCTCCCGGGATTTTGGAGCCACGTGGTGCCAAACTAGGACCCACACCATTGCCAAAGCACCACAGAATATATACCCGGTCCTCAGACTCGCACGAACATTCGTAGTACGGAATGCATGAACGCACGAGCAGTCGTATTGTCGCACGTTCAATCGTCCGATTACCTTATCAGTCGTGCAATCCTATCCCATTATCTTAGACTTACAACACTCGCTTTCATTCTACAACAGTTGCATATAGACGCAAGACATATCGCAAGATTTAATGCACAACAGTCGCTTTAGATCGTGCGAATTTCGTACGAACACTTTTTTCATATGCGATAATTTTGGCAACAGTTTACGATCATAAACAAAATATTCGGTCGCACGAATATTTTGTCGCCTCTGCTCGTGCGCCAACTGTGAAAGCCTAGCAGATTTTCCCCAAATTTACATACGAGGAAATGGATATGTTGAAGATTAAAGACTTATCAAGGCAAAGGGCGTGGTCTTAAAGGGGCCTGGACACAGTTTCAGCTGATTTTTTTTAAAATTAATTTTAATGTTTATAATTCCTACATAAGGCATCATCTATTGATTAGCAAAATTTTGTACATCATTTGTTGAATAACAATTAATATACACAACTTAAAGTTCTTAATAATTTAAACAAGGCTTGTTCCTTGTTTTTGTTTATATATAGAAATATTATATTTATAACAAAGTAAAGTTCAGTAAATCAATAGTAACTATCGTACCGTATTTAAATTTAATTTTTATTAGAAATTATCTACTTTGAACGAACATTTATCAGTTTATTAAAGGTACTTGGACACAGATTTGAAGTTATTATTTTCTCTATATTATTACGACTTACATATTTAAATAGCATTTTACACAAAAATTAATTAAAAATCTTATTTCCTTTAAAAGATATTGAAATTTCATTTTTTTCGGCGGGTTTGATTGACATATCCTTGCATTCTCACAAATTTAATTTTATTCTTAATCCTTAGGAAAAGTGGCAATCTCGTTTTGTATAAATGAAAAATATTAATACTATAATCCAGAAAATTCAGAGTAGGCACGTTCGAAAGCAAAACAAACACACAATATATTGTCAGTCCGTGCAGTTGTGGTAAACAGACTGTGACGATTGAACGCACCCGGTGATTTCTAAATATAAACAATAACAGAACTCTAGCCCTGTTTACAAAAACTGTGTACATAACACGAGTGTGTTCGATTTGCAAAACTCTGTACGCATCTCTTAGTTCGGAATGACGATACTTGTGAAGGTGTTTTGCTTTCTAACATTTCTACTCTGAATAAAATTATTTTTCTTGATAGAAGTTTTAATATTTTTCATTAAAACACATCAAAATTGCCACTTTTCCTAAGGATTAAGAATAAAGTTAAAATTTGTGAAAGTGCAAGGATGTGTCAATCAAACCCGCCAAAAAATTTAAAGTTTTAATAACTTTTAAATGAAATAAGATTTTTAATTAATTTTTGTGTGAAATACTATCAAAATATACAATTCGTGATATACAGAAACAATGAGAAAATATTAACTTCAATTATGTGTCCAAGTACCTTTAACCTGTGTAAACAAAAACATGACAGAGAGCTTGTTTACATAACAAAGGTTTGGAGCTATAAATCTGTCTTGTATCTGGACAACTGGCGTTCAAATGTTTGATTATCATTAAAAAGACTTAAGTTAAATATTTGTAAAAATGGAAAAAGAAATATTGAAATTAAAGCTGGAACTGTGTCCATGCCCCTTTAAAGTCATTTCAAAGTTAACCAAAATTGACACCAAATAAAAACATTTTCATTTTGCTTACTATAAAGACTAGGATCAAATCTTGTAAGAGGATGCATCCTAGCACATCATGTATCTCGAAAGTAGGTTAAATTGACCTACTTTTTAAAATTTTTGTGGGCGTTTGTTTTCAAATTAATATGGAGGTATATTTTTGACACTTTAAAGCTTAGAGGATCATTAAACTTTGTCAATTGATGCATTTTGGGTCCTCAAACAAAGTCAACTTAAAAGTCACCGTGATCTACTACATGTATTTGAATTTTATGTCTTATCTTAAACATTTGATCCCATTATTTTTCAAACACTGAGAGATTTAGAATCATCAAATCATGTAAGTTGATGCATCTTGGGGCCTTTATTTCAACATATTTATGAGAAACTATGACTTACTTTTTAAATTTTGCAGGCATTTGTTTTATTATTGTTTAAAAGGCATATTTCAGACCTTTGATCATCAAACTTCAGTTGATGCATCTTGTATCTTCAAAAAACGTCGACCATAAAGTAGGTCAAGGTGACCTACTTTTGACATGTTATCATATTAGGTATATTAAAGTATCACAGGTACTTATTGGCTTAGAAACATCAAACTTTGTCAGTTGAGCATCTTGGGTCGTCGGAAAACATCAACAAAAAGTAGGTTATCATGACCTACTTTTGACATGTCATGTCTATATCTAAGTATCTTAGGTACTTATTGGCCTAGAAGTAGTAAACGTTGTCAGTTGAGGCAACCTTAGGTTTTTGGAGAACATCAACTAAAAAGTAGGTCACCATGACCTACATTTGACATTTCATATCTATATTATAGTATCTTAGGTACTTATTGGCCTAGAATTTGTAAACTTTGTCAGTTGATGCATCTTGGGTTTTCAGAGAACGACATCCAGAAAGAAGGTCACAGTGACCTACTTTTGAATATCCAAGGTACTTAATGGCTTTGAATCATCAAACATTTGCAGTTGATGCATCTTGAGTTTTCAGAGAATGTCGTCTATTTAGTAGGTCACAGTGACCTACTTGTGATATTTTAGGGCTATATTTAAGTACCTCGGGTGATTTTTGTATTACAATTGTTAAACTTTGTCAGTTGATGCATCGTGGGATAATTTCGACAGAAAAGTAGGTCATGGTGATGTACTTTTGAATATCTTAGGTAATTATTGGCTTAGAATCATCAAACCATATTGTCCAGCAACTCTGGACAAACTGCCTCGTCGGAAGGATTGAATAAAATCTTTATGAGAAAAAAATGCACTGATGAACTCCATGCAAAGGAGAGTCAAGATTGTGACAGATGCACCAGGAAGGCATAGCTAGGAGATAATAAGGATTTTGATTTTTCACTTTTGGCGATGCCTTCAATTGAGTTTGAACAACACTGTTACACATGAATTATAAGTCATAATCAAATGAGATATTGATAACCTATTGATTAAAAATAAGTTTAAATGTGGAAATAATTAGTAATAACATTAAATCATCACAAAGGTTAACTCTGCGTTTTTCTTTCTTTAAGTATATTGTAAAGCAATATTTTTATAGCTTGCAGCACGTACCTCATGATGTAGAATGGGACATAACATTTACAATATGAATATAAAATGAAAACTTACTATTCAAAACAATGTGCAGCACTTAAAATCCAGAATGAATTGAGAATGGTTCCTCCACAGAGTGGTGCAGTATGTGTATTATTATTGATTCTAATACCCACTTGCCAGGGAAACCTTCCAGGACCTTTGATCGCAAAATCTCCATAAAGGAGGTCGGATGCAAGAAGCTGGTCACAATCTTGAATGAATAAAAAAAAATTGAGAGGTATTCAAGTTTTTGTTTGTTTGAAGATCCCACGTTCTTCTTCGACATGTTATCACTTGCGAGTGTATGTATATGCACTTATTTTTCGTAAAATACGAAAGAGTTAATCCTATCTTATACTTTTCTAAATAAGAAAAGCATAATAAGAATTGTGTATTTACTAGTAATTCGAAAGGAGCTTCATAAGGAATATTTTATTCAGTTGGTGTGTATGTCTAATATTAATGATTTTTGATTAGTATTTTTCATCAAATGTCTTAATCACTTGCAAATTGAAAAATGCTAAGGGGTGTTAAGAAAGTTCGTTCCAGCATAAAATATTTTCAAAAATTCCAAAGAGTGCTTAATAAATATATTGATTTTCAAGGTTGACAAAATCACAACTTGTAGGAAATTATAGGATTTTTCTTCCATATGAAAATACATATGACATCTTTAAAGCACCCGAATGATAGAAATGCTGGTCATTTTGAGTGAAAATAAAGGAAGATTTACTTTTCTCTCTTCATAGCTTATCTTGCATCAGGCCAGCTGATAAGCGTAGGTATAAGAACGATAGATCACTTTTCAAAAGAACAGGTGTGTCATTTTAAAATTTTTCACAGATTTGGTAATTTTTGCATAGTATTTGAAAGGATGTTTTGACCTATGTACTCAATATATATCACAAATATGCGTTATCTCTAATTTTTCTGAACAGACTTCATTAGTTTTCATACCTGCCTTCCCTTTATTGATTCAACAAAAGACAGTTAATATAATAGTCTTCTTGAAAAGACCAAGGAACATCCAAATTTAGATTCTTCGACACCTGAATATAGGCTCGGTTCTGTGATTATGGATATTGCACATCATAGGCTTTTTAAACCCGCATGTTTCATGGAAGAAAATGCAGCTAAAACAATCCGTCTTTTCCTTAAACTTCAATATGCCAATAAAGGAATTGACGCGGTTAATATAAGTAATATTCTTAATCACAAAAGGGTCCAGTCTTGTATTCCACCATATTTCAAGTTAAAGACTACGCCTTGTATTTCCTACAAATTTACATCGACCATTGCTTCCAAACTTTTCAATTACAAAAGCACTTTACATGGCCTGGATATCGACTATCTGAAAAATAATCCCCTTTCCTGTTCATGTTCTTCTTCGCCCTATAACTATAGTCCTTCTGGACACGTTATTACAGGTGACGTAAAAATAGTTCGTAATGAGGACCTTAGATCACTTATTTTAAAAGGTCCTAAATATAGGGAACCCCGATTCTTCAACTGGCGTCGGAATTTTATAAATATTATGGATTCTGTTGAAAATTACGCCAGACGATGGGCTAGATATGAAAAAGAAGACATTGACACCTTGTCAGAATGGATTAAATGTATCAGATCCATGTTAAAGTCACATATTAAAAGATTGAGGGGCAAAATGAAAACCATTTATCCTTCTGTGTTCAATAAACCAGAAGTGAAAAAAGAATTAGATAGATTACACGATCAGTACGTAATGGTTCCTGCCGACAAAGCAGGTAACAACATTGTCTTTGTTTGTAAGGCTCATTATATAAATTGCATTCTAGAAGAATTTGGATTTAATTCTACAAGTGGTAATCCTACTTAATACTTCTCTTTCTAAGGAAGAAATTCTTCAAAACCACCTGTCAGTTTTGAATACTTTAAATATTCCACAGAGCCAAAATGAATTTGAACTACCTTATATATATTGGATTCCAAAACTTCATAAGAATCCTTACAAACAAAGATACATTGCAGGTTCCAGTAAATGTTCAACCAAGCCTCTTTCGTTACTTCTCACTAAAATATTGACAGTAGTGAAGGAAAAACTTCAAGAGTACTGTACAACTATATATTCAAGAAGTGGTGTAAATCAGATGTGGATACTTAAAAATTCTAAAGAACGTTTGGACAATTTGAAATCACAAGACTTTACAAAAATCAACAGCCTAAAAACTTACGACTTTTCAACTTTATCATTGAAAGCTTTTTCTTCAACAAAAAAGGAACTCGTAAGTTTACTTACCTCGTCATTGGTCATTTGAAAAATTATTTTGTTACAACAGATTCTGATTGCACACATAAGTACTCTGAAATTGACATCAAGAAGATGCTTGAGTTTCTGATTGACAATATCTATGTGGTTTTTGGAGACCAGGTATTCCAACAATCTATTGGAATTCCTATGGGTACAAATTGCGCTCCGTTATTAGCAGACTTATTTTTATATTCATATGAAGCAGAATTTATGCAAAATCTTTTATGTGAAAAGAAGATAACACTTGCTGTGGCCTTCAACTCGACATTTAGATATATCGACGACGTATTGTCAATTAATAATGATAATTTCCATTCTTACGTCGACACGATATATCCTGGTGAGCTTGAGATAAAAGATACCACAGAGTCCGACACTTCTGCTTCATACTTGGATATTTTACTTGAAAAAGACACTAATGGTAATCTAACAACCAAGCTATATGATAAACGTGATGACTTAAACTTTTCTATCGTCAACTTCCCTTACTTATGCAGCAATATACCTTCATCACCTGCATACGGAGTATTTATATCTCAGTTGATTCGATACGCAAGAGCATGCTCTACGTATGAACAATTTCTGAAACGAGGTAAACTATTGACAAGCAAGTTGATGAAACAAGAATATCAACAGTCTCGTTTAAAGTCATCATTTCGTAAATTCTATGGTCGATACAATGACCTTGTCAGCAAATACAATTTATCATTGAATGAAGTGCTGACTGACGTTTTTCATACCAATTGTTAGTCCATTATTTATACACTGAATTGACCACGGATTTTTTCCGTTATTTCCTGATTATGACAACGAGCACACGGCAGGTGTGACCGGTCGGCAGGGGATGCTCACTCCTCCATGGCACCTGATCCCACCTCTGATGTTTCGGAGGTCCGTGTTTGCTCTGCTCTTATTTTGTATATTTGTTTAATGGATGTTGAGATTGAATACTTTTCGTTATTTTCATATCCTCCTTTTCTTAAAACCTTATCAGTAGCGCGATTGATTGACTGATTGTATATTGTTTAACGTCCCTCTCGAAAATTTTTCACTCATATGGAGACGCTAGTTTCATACTTATTAGGTCACCTGAGTAAACTAAGGTGACCTATTGTTATCCGTTTCGTCCGTCGTCGTGCGTTGTGTTAACATTTAAACATTTTCAGCTTCTTCTCTGCAACCACTGAACCAATTTCAACCAAATTTTACATAAAGCATCTATCGGTAAAGGGAAACAAAAATTGTGAATTTCATTATCCCTGCCCCCCTGGGGCCTTAGGGATGGGAGAAAAACCACTAAAATTAATGAAATCTTCAAAAATCTACTTTTTTACTCCTGGACACCAAGCAGACAAACTGTTTGCATGATTGAAATCAGCATTGAATTCCCTACCAAAATCATGAAATTCATGGCTCTGGGGTCAGGGGTTCTAGTGCTAAGGCGGGGCTAGAAGGAGTATATAGTGAAAATGCATTAACTCTTTGAAAATCTTCTTCTCTGCTCCTGGTTTTTAAGTAAACCTACTAAGTGCATAGTTATGGTGAGCAAAAGTGCCTCTACCAATATTGTGAAATTTTATGGCCCCAGGGTCAGGGGTTCTGGTGTTAGGGCGAGGTTCTATTAATTATATAGTGAAAGTACATTAATTCTTTGAAAAACTTATTTCTTTGGTCCTGGGTATTAAATAAACTAACTTAGCCGATATTTATGATGAGCAGGAGTGCCTCTACCAAAATTGTGAATTTTAAGGTAGCAGGGTCAGGGCTTCTGGTGTTAGGGTGGGACTACCTGTATTTGATTATATAGCAAAAATGTATCAATTCTTTGGAAAATCTTCTTCTCTGCTCCTGGTTATGAAATAAACTAAGTGCAAAGTTGTGATGAGCAAGAGTGCCTCTACCAAAATTGTGAATTTCAAGGCCCCCAGGGTCAGGGGTTCTGGTGTTAGGGCAGGGCTCTATTTATTATATAGTGAAAATACATTTAATTATTTGAAAGTCCTTTTCTCTGCTTTTAGGTATTAATAAAACTAAGTAAGTACATTGTTATGATGAGCAAGATTGCCTCTTCCAAATTTGCGAATTTTATGGCCCCAGGGTCAGGGGTTCTGGTGTTAGGGTGATTATATAGTGAAAATACATTAATTCTTTGAAAATTTTCTTCCCCGCTCCTGGGTATTAAGCAGATGAACTATATATAGTTATGATGAGCAAGGGCCCTAATCTTCCAGGATTGTGAATTTCAAGGCCCCAGAGTCAGTTGTAGCATAGAGGGGGGGGGGGGTATACATGTACTTATATACTGAAAATGAATGAATTATTTGAAGTCTTCTCCTTTGTATTTATCAAATATTTTTGATTAGCAAGGGTGCTTTTTCAAAACTTGTGCAACGTGTGGCCCCAGGGTCGTGGGTTCTGGAGTAAGAACAGGGCTCTATTGATTATAGAGTGGAAATATATTTAATTCTTTAAAAGTCTTCTTCTCTACTTCTAAATATTAATTAAACTAACTAAGTACACAGTTATGAAGACAAAGAGTGCCTCTTCCAAAATTGTGAATTTCAAGGTCCCAGGGTCAGGGGTACCATAGAGGGGGGCTGTACTCATATACTGAAAATGAATGATTTGTTTGAAATCTGCTCCTTGGTATTAATCAAATATTATATAAGCAATTTTATTAAGAGTGCTTTATAAAAAATTGTGTAATATGTGGACCTAGGGTCAGGGGTTCATGTGTGGTAGGGGCACTACTGATTATTGTTGAATATTACTGATTAGTTGAAGTGCATTTTTGTTCCCCTACCCTGCAAATGGGTATTAAGAAACCAAACTAAGCCATTGCTAAGTGTATAGTTATGATGATCAATGGTACCTCTTTCAAAATTTTGAATACCATAGCAAATTCAATCACTGGAAAGTTGTTGCATGATTCTCAGGTGACCTATAGGCCCATGGGCCTCTTGTATTGCTGTAAGATCTTGCACTGACGAATTCCAGCACTTGAAAACAAATGTACCAAAAAGTTAGAGAAAGGTTCACCCTCTCCCCCAACACAAACAATAGGATATTCATGCATTTCTTCTTTTTAAGCAAAAATTATTGTTGCTTATCGGCTTTTTTCAGAGCACCCCCCCCCCCCCCTGCCTGCCTATTTTTAAAATTGTTGCTACGCGGACCTATTTTTTAATTTAAACAATATCCAAATATAAGCAATGTTTCATTTAAATCAATGTTCAGACATACGCTATCGTTTTCGAAGGGGAGGGCAGTCTGAAAAAATTGACAATCATTGACAATTATTGACAATTAAAAGTACTTGGACACAAATTTGAAGTTAATATTTTCCATATCATAAACGAATTATATATTTTAATACCATTTCAAACAAAAATTAATTAAAAATCTTATTTCATTTAAAAGTTATTTTAAAATGACTCATCCTTGCACTTTCACAAATTTAAACTTTATTTTTAATTCTTAGGAAAAGTGGCAATTGCTCGAAATTCACAATTTTGGTAGAGGCACTCTTGCTCATCATAACTATGGACTTTGTTTGTTTATTTTATACCCAGGATCAAAAAAGAAGATTTTCATAGAATTAATGTATTTTCACTATATAATCAATAGAACCCCACCCTAACACCAGAACCCCTTACCCTGGGGCCATAAAATTCCCAATTTTGGTACAGACACTCTTGCTCATTATAACTACAGTGGCTGGAACGTTATTGTTGACAAACCAATCGTGTAGAATCGTTCGTGTATCGTGAGTGATCATTCGTTAAACGTGAAAGATCGTTCGTGTATCGGACTCATTCGTGTGCGTTTTTAATCGTGCGAGATCGTGCGTTTAGAATCGTGTAAATTTCGTTTTGTAAGTTTTTATCGGAATGTTATTTCTAAAATAAGCATTTCCCTTGTTTGTTTTTCTTAATGTATTAAATAAAATCAAAATAGAATCAAAAAGCGCAATTTACATAATAGAATGCAGAACGAACTAATTATCGCTCGTAAACAAACAATATAGTAAGTCGTACAATATTAAGTTCTCGTCAAATAGCGCGATCAATATTGTGATAAACCGTACTTAGATCTCTTATGCCTTTCTGAAAAATCTGATTTAATTATAATTTACTTCTTATTGTGGTCAAGATAATCTTGAAATCAATTCATTGAAAATAAATATTTTTTTTTTTTACAAAGAAATAATCATTTCTCAATGCTTACATAGCAACATGTAGTTAGTCGACAAATATACATGTACATGGCATGATTTTCGGGAGTTTTGATTATCTGTGTTTATCTCTTGAGCTTATTTGTAACTAATTAATTTTAAATTTCTGCAAATAAAAAATATGAATAATAAGCAAGTTTATCAGAAATTGAATAAATGGAAACATAAGGATAAAATTTGTAATTATTATTTAAGTCATTAAATGCTGCCATTTTTGTTGAATCGTATCCCCCTTTCTGCCTATCATGATATCCAATTCAATCAAATTATACGACCCACATACATGTACATCGTCTAATAGAACGAACAAATTACGTTTTCTTTGATCAGAGAATTACCTTAGAAATAATTATTTTTAATCTGAAATAATAAGTCTTGCATATATTTAGTTACAGGAATATCATTTTCCGTTTTTTTTTAAAGTCTATGAAATAATATTAATAATTCTTTGAAATCTTAAATAAGTATTAAGCTTTATTTCGTTTTGAAAATATTAATTCCTAAATATTTTGAGTGAAGAAACGTGCGTTTGCGTTAACAATCGTGCAAGATCGTGTAACGTGTAGAATCGTGAACGTGAAAGATCGTTCGTGTAACAGGTTTAATCGTGCGTTAATCGTGCGGAATCGTTCGTGTAACGTGATCGTTCGTGTAAGTTGTCAACAATAACGTCCCAGCCACTGTATGCACCTAGTTAGTTTTTTCAGGTATTCAATGTATAACGAAGGGATTTTGACCGATTTTAAATAATTTTAAACTAGTTAAAAGCACACAGCTAGAAAACGATAAAAATGAAATAAACCAAATTCACAAGACTTATAATATGTTAGGAGACGGTCATTTTGCACTTTTACAGTTTTTGAAGAGTTATCTGCCCTTGATGAAAAGAAGAAATTTTTTGATTTCTCAAAATTCTACGGTAAATAATAAATTTTATTTCATAATTCAATATAGAGGGAGTTTATGCATAATTTTACCAAGAGATATGTTTGAAATTAAAATAACTTTTTACAATATCTTAGAAAAACATGCGCTGTCCTTAGACTTCAATGTAAAATTCTGAGTGAAAGTATCAAATAATCAAAATTTTATAAATTCCTTTGGTTGAGCATTTTAATTTTATAACATCTTCAAAATGCTACCATGATTAAAAATATAGGACCATTCATTTATTAGATACAAAATATGGTCGTTAAACATTGAATACCTTAATACCCAGGAGCAGAGAAGATTTTTCAAAGAATTAGTGTACAATCATGTATATTCACTATATAAACAGTAGAACCCCACCCTTACACCAGAACCCCTGACCCTGGGGCATTAAATTCACAATTTTGGTAGAGGCACTCTTGCTCATTATAACTATGCACTTACTAGGTAGTTTTTTAATACCCAGGAGCAGAGAACTTTTTTTAAAGAATTAGTGTATATTCACTAAATAATCAATAGAACCCCACCCTAACACCAGAAGCCCTGACCCTGGGACAATAAAAGATTTCACAATATTGGAGAGGCACTCTTGATCACCATAAGCATACACTTAAAAGGTTTATTTAAAAAAAACCAGGAGCAGAGAAGATTTTCAAAGATTTAATGCATTTTCACTATTTACCCGTTTTAGGCCCCGCCTTAGCACTAGAACAAGTAGAACCCCCGACTCCAGGGCCATAAATTTCATGATAGAAACAATCTAATTTTGAAAGTATGTATGTTTATCAGGTAAGTGAGAGACTGAAATATACTTCGTTACATCTGTATAAGGTTTAAAACAAAAATGGATATAACACACATTTTTGCAAAGTATGCACTGAATAAATCACAATATCAACAAACCTTGTAAATACTGCACAATTGATAAATATATTAGTGCATAAAGCCATTTCCTCAAAGCAAAGATGTGGGACGTGGAGACCGGTCCTTCGGATGAGACCGTATAAACAGAGGTCCCGTGTCACAATAGGCGCTGGCACAAAAAAAATCCCTCCCTGCTCAATGGCCCTACGTGCCGAGTATAGGACAGCTCTCCACCGGCAAGTGGTGGCGTCTCCATATGAGTTAAAAATTCTCGAGAGGGAGTTAAACAATATACAATCAATCAAAGCAAAGATGATCTGATGAAATATATAATCTTAAGTGATAATCTCGCCATTGACACAATGTTGAAAAAGAAGAGGCCCATGGGCTACATCGCTCACCTGAGAAGCTTTGACAATTCTGTTCTTTACCAGATTTCACCCTTGTTATACATAATGCATCCCCACCCTACCCCACTGATCATAATTTAGACATTTTGAAATCTACACTACCCAATGATCCTTCCATGGGCACATATGTTTCAGCTTTTTGGCCCAGTGGTTCCCGAGAAGAAGATTTTCAAAGATTTTTCCTATATATTTCTATGTAAAACTTTGATTCCCTATAATGGCCCCGCCCTTCCCCCGGGGGTCAAGATTCCTACAATTCAGAATTTACATTACCCCAGAATGCTTCCACATAAGCTTCACTTTTTCTAGCCCAGTGGTTCTTGAGAAGAAGATTATTTTCAAAGATTTTTCCTATATATTTCTATATAAAACTCTGATCCCCCATTGTGGCCCCGCCCTTCCCCCGGGGGTCATGATTTGAACAATTCAGAATCTACACTATACCAGGATGCTTCCACATAAGTTTCAGCTTTTCTGGCCCAGTGGTTCTTGAGAAGAAGATTTTCAAAGATTTTTCCTATATATTTCTATATAAAACTTTGATTCCCCATTGTGGCCCTGCCCTACCCCACGGGGTCATGATTAGAACAATTTAGAATCTACATTATACCAGGATGCTTCCACATAAGTTTCAGCTTTTCTGGCCAAGTGGTTCTTGAGAAGAAGATTTTCAAAGATTTTTCCTATATATTTCTATGTAAAACTTTGATTCCCCATTGTGGCCCCGCCCTTCCCCCGGGGGTCATTATTTGAACAATTTAGAATCTACACTTTACCAGGATGCTTCCACATAAGTTTCAGCTTTTCTGGCCCAGTGGTTCTTGAGAAGAAGATTTTCAAAGATTTTTCCTCTATATTTCTATATAAAACTTTGATTCCCCATTGTGGCCCTGCCCTTTCCCTGGGGGTCATGATTTGAACAATTTAGAATCTACATTATACCAGGATGCTTCCACATAAGTTTCAGCTTTTCTGGCCCAGTGGTTCTTGAGAAGAAGATTTTCAAAGATTTTTCCTATATATGTCTATGTAAAACTTTGATTCCCCATTGTGGCTCCGCCCTCTCCCTGGGGGTCATGATTTGAACAATTTAGAATCTACACTATACAAGGATGCTTCCACATAAGTTTCAGCTCTTCTGGCCCAGTGGTTCTTGAGAAGAAGATTTTCAAAGATTTTTCCTATATATTTCTATATAAAACTTTGATTCCCCATTGTGGCCCTGCCCTTTCCCTGGGGGTCATGATTTGAACAATTTAGAATCTACACTTTACCAGGATGCTTCCACATAAGTTTCAGCTTTACTGGGCCAGTGGTTCTTGAGAAGAAGATTTTCAAAGATTTTTCCTATATATTTCTATGTAAAACTTTGATTCCCCATTGTGGCCCCGCCCATCCCCCGGGGGTCATGATTTGAACAATTTAGAATCTACATTATACCAGGATGCTTCCACATAAGTTTCAGCTTTTCTGGCCAAGTGGTTCTTGAGAAGAAGATTTTTAAAGATTTTTCCTATATATTTCTATGTAAAACTTTGATTCCCCATTGTGGCCCCGCCCTTCCCCCGGGGGTCATGATTTGAACAATTTAGAATCTACACTATACCCAGGATGCTTCCATATATGTTTCAGCTTTTCTGGCCCAGTGGTTCTTGAGAAGAAGTTTTTTTTAATGACCCCACCCTATTTTTGTCTTTTCTTGATTATCTCCCCTTGCGGGGGGAAGCCCCCTTCATTTTAAAAATTTTAAAATTTCCCCCTTTTCCCCAAATGCTTTGTACCA